>NC_140932.1:72228354-72423354 GCF_014529385.1 Adiantum capillus-veneris | reverse complement strand
GCGAGGCTGAGCGATGGGACGCGTCGACCCTATGTAGATTCCAACCCCTCCCCCGCCCACTTACCTCTTATACGGCTGGTGGAGCAGCTGTCATGCCAGCCTGCAGATTCACACAATCTGATACAAGATCCAAGTAGACTCTGCATCGTTGCACGCTTGCACTGTCTTGTGCCCGGCAGGGTCAATCGCAAGCACCACGCACTCTGTATAATAGTCACTGGCCTCGGAGTCTTAGTCTTGAGTCGGAGAGTACCTACCCCTCTCTCTCGTTTGACTCACAGGATTTGAGCTCAAGACTCGTCCCGGTGGAACTCTCACCTCTCCTCCTTCCTCCCTGAGCCCTCCCCCTCTCTCTCGCGCCTTCCAAGTTCCCTCACACCCACGGGCTTATTAGTTGAACTCAACACGATCCTCCATAAGAGGGCTCTCCCTCTCCCCTTCTCTTTCTCTCTCTCTCTCTCCCTCTCTCTTCATAGTTGGAACCCAGTGCATAGCTATTGCGTCTTGCAGAAAAAAAATCACATTTAAAAAATTTTAGGCAAACCCACTTCCCCAGCCTTCTCCTTGCAACTAGCACATACTTAAGCTCAATGTAACTTTTGCAATTCTACCAAGTCTATGGTCACGCGAGGCTTAGTTGCCCATTACAACAACCGACCATCTCTGATAGCGCTTAGTTACCCACTGGCTTAGTATTGTTACTATGCCTTAAAAGGCATAGTTTTCAACTATGCCAGGTTCTTGCCAGTCCTCTTTTTCTCTCGCTTGTTTGCGCCTCACTCTCCCTCTCACTACTTGTTGCTCCTCGCGACGTTCTAAACTACCGTACTTGTCGTAGTCGGAACTGTCAAGGCTTACTGATAACTAAGTCTTACATAACCATACCCTAAGCATCTGACTTTACTCCTTTACGACATCTTTGATTGTCCACTCTTTCTCTTTTGGCATTCCTAGTGTGAGTATTCAGGAGCTCTAGGCTAATTAAAAGAGGAAAGTATCCTTCCCAATTACTCTGCCATTCATTAACACATACATAGTAAGCAAATCCTTAGGGATTTGGTTAATTAACATTTTTTGTTTGATTATTTGTTTGTAGATAATCCATAACGTTTATGTTAAGCTTTGTGAGACTCCATACTATTTGTTTCCCACCACACTCAGAAGCAACATCCACAAACAAAAGGACAATAGAGTCGGTATGCGTACTTGACAAGATAGCCTATTGTATTGTACACCTACCCATCTTGCTTAACCTATCTAGAGTAACCTACAGAAAAGTTGTGTTGTCTCTGTGTTGTAGGTAAGCCTACTTCGAGATCCATGGACACAAGTTGCCATTCCTTGAAGTAATCTCAAATGGAAAGAGAAGAATTTCCATCTTGAATCTACTTCCTTTACTTGTCTATAGCACTTGGTACACTTAACCACAAAGTCTAAGATGGTACTTTTTTAAATAACCAGAATAGCTTTTGGAATTCTATTAAAGATATAAATTTTATATAGGACAATAGGTGGATTTAGCATAGGGGTTTTCATAGGACTTACGTAGAGGGATAAATCAACACCATGGCATTGTTCATTACAAAAGAAGTAAAGCAAGTATAAGTATTCAAGGCAACTCTTCAATCCGTGATTGTAGTGATTCCATATAAATAATAGCTTTAGCATGTCATTGGCTCGGGCTTGCATTTCTTTAGCAATTTCCTCCACCTATTTAAAGAGCACCTATTGAGAGCCATCCAAAATGATTTGTTGTTTCTTGTTAATGTGGATATATGATAGTATGTACAGGTATCCTTGTGCACTCTAATCCAACCTCGATGAAGCTTGAGTTGCCCACAGCTCATGTATATGAAAATTAATAACAACAAAACGTATTTTCAAAATCGCCGAGTCTGTTCCACCCTCTTCAATTTTTCCTCTTCTTTCAAATAATCCAAACAAATTCATTTAGGGCCTTGTTTCAATATAAGTTTTTACTGAATTTGCTAGCAGAAATTGCTTCCACGAAGGAGAAAAACCTAAATATTTTTAAAGAGGCATCAAAACTAAAGTAGAAGAAGAGAAATTCACAAAAAGGTGAGAGAGACTTCAATTTTCCTAGAGCATCTACAAAAAGGTCTATCCCACTTGATCTAAATAACTTGCTATTGAAAGAAGAGATAATCCACTCCCATCTATGCTTCAAATTTTCCTTAAAACCTAGAGACATTTCAAGCTATCTAAACATTTCAGCTTCTTTGATTGTTGTTAACACTTTTTTTAAACCGGTGCTAGTCTTATTGAATAACTAGTGAGAACCTCACATTAATGTCCATACAAGGGACATAGTTGATCCAGCTAGGGCATGGAGATAGTAAGGATGTGTGAAATCCCTTGAAAACTATGTCAATGTAAACAATCATCTATACTTTAACTCAAGTGATTCACAATTCACTAAAGGTGATTTCAACCCGCAAGTCAGTCTCCATCATTTCAATAGCCAAATGGTACCTAAATGCAACCAAACTCATAAGAACAACTAAGAGAACTAAGATGACCAATCAGATGGTTTCAAGTCGCTCTACCAACATGAGGTTATAAATATTGATACTCAAATTTCACCCTAACTCCAACAAATCAAAATCATCAGTTAAGACACAACGTAGCTTAAGAATGATGAGAGCTATCCTACATGATTGATAGTTCATCCTATCAGCATGAGGTTACAAATCATGATACTGGGCTCTAACCCTAATTCCAACAAGTCAGAATCATCAATTAAGACACAGCATAGCTTAAGAATGATGAGAGTTATCCTATGCAGCTGATAGTTCCTCAATCTGATTCTCGAATCTCAAGATGCGACCTCAAATAGCTTATAGGTGCTCATCAATAAGCTTTTGAAAGAGCATGAGACACTTACATTAAATTGAAGAGACTTCATCTAGCAACACCTTCATACGCGTTTTCCACACCAAGTGTTTGTAGGTAGTAAATTGGGTTAGAGACCTTAGGATAGTGTCCACTAGGTGTGTAGAGGTTACCCCTTGAGTTTTGTGATGATTCGACAATGTTAGGTCATGTTTCAGAGAGCATATACGTCGTAGGTAAGGTAGCGGTTGCGTATATATAGTGTGCTTTGAGATGATTTCCCTTGGTAGTGATTGTCTCTAGAAGTCGAGTAGGTGATTGACACCCATCTATTTGTTTTCCATGCACCTACAGGTTAAGCTCTATCGTTGGTCGACATCTTGTTTGTTGGCCTAGTTCTCACTAGAAGCAAATGCGACAATCGATGAGCGAATAAGGAACAGATAGAGTTGCAAACACACATACACAAGCGTCGTACACTGAACACAAACTCTCTTTAATGGAATAATGCAAGAAAGATCATGGATGCCTTTATAAGTTTCAATGGCACCCATTAGGGCTTCAGCATATAGTACTCATACATAGCCACTAGAAGCAAATGCGACAATCCGCGAGGGAATAAGGAACAGATAGAGTTGGAGACACACAAACACAAGCATCGTACACTCAACACAAACTCTCTTTGATAGAATAATGCAAGAAAGATCATGGACCCCTTTATAAGTTTCAATGGCACCCATTAGGGATTCAACATATAGTACTCATATATAGCCCCATCTTCAAGCTTCTATAATCGAGGGTAGCTTAGCCAAGTGGTTTAGGTTTTGACCAATCTGAGGTGCAATGCCCACCTTTGGACTCTATGAGTTGGGCAATAGATGGGATCCTTTATGATCTCTTCTGGAGCATTCATAAGCAATATATAATATCTTGGGTGTTTTTGGATCCATCTGCCCCTCCATGTGGGTTCTATGTCTTTTCTTGGGTCTTTAGAGTTTATTTTTTATCATGTAGATCTTTTAGCGACTTTTCATTCAACCCCAAATATTCAAACTTCATTAATGGGAAATGTATGCAACTTGAGTTCCAAGATTTCTCTATTTACTTTGAAGTGATCATTGACACATTTATTGAATGTAGTATTCTATGCTCCCACCCCATGGCCCCCTTCCACTGCCCATTCTCCTCTGCTAGGATTGCTCAAGGATAGCTCTTTTTCAGCTTCCACACTCAATGTAGTAACCACAGCCATCGCATTATTTTTTGCTTGAGTGAGAGGTTCATCAGAGGTGCCTCATGTCTCGTCCTATGTTGGGACATCTAGCTCTAGGAAATCTAGACTAGCTCTATCTGTCAATCCTTTTTTGTGGGTTCCTCTTCCGAAGTTGATCCCTTGTTCTTAACCCCTTCTCTTAAATTCTATAAATGTGCCTTTAGTTATTCAGTTTCTTGTTGCATCTTCTCCTCTTGTCATAAAATATAATATCTAACTTTACCAAATGATTTTCTTATATTAAACTGATCATTTAATGTGGGAGAATAAACGAGAACAAGAGTTAGAATAGAGACATCTGCTTCTAGACCTGTCTCAACACGGGACCAAAAGGAGAGATGGTTGCATCTCAATAGGGGTCCAAAAGGAGATGGGCTATCAAAGAGCAATGTGCAATAAGTGCTTCTAGACTTACCTCAGCAGAGGACCAAGAGGAGAGATGGTTACATCTCAATAGGGGTCCAAAAGGAGGTTGTCTATCAAAGAGAAATGTGCATCTAATGGAGCTTAAAAGACCTTAGGGTTAGCTTCATTAAATACCTCCAATGGTTAGTGTTAAAAGTCCTTTGACGTTAAGCAAGCTAGGGCTGAGCTTGAGGTGGGAACCCGACCTAAACTTGCCTTTGACCTTAAGCAAGCTAGTGTTGTGCTTGAGGTGGGAACCTGACCTAAACTTGCCTTTGACCTTAGGCAAAGCTTGATGTGGGAACTCCACCTAAGGTGCTTGTCATGCTTGATGGCTAAGGTACTTGAGGTACTTGTCATACTTAATGAGGAAGTTGCTTGAGAAGCTTCCTATGCATGGGGGGTAAGATGCTTGAGTCAAAAAGAGACCCTACACATTTATTAAGGAAGTTGCTTGAGAAGCTTCATATGCATGGGGGGTAAGATGCTTGAGTCAAAAAGAGACCCTACACACTTAATGAGGAAGTTACTTGAGAAGCTTCCTATCCATGGGAGGTAAGATGCTTGAGTCAAAAAGAGACCCTACACACTTAATGAGGAAGTTGCTTGAGAAGCTTCCTATGCATAAAAGTCTCAAAGTTATGCCCGAAATCTTTGACCTAACCTTCCACTCACCCAAGGGGCACCTCTTTTCTAACATGGCACATGGGACACATGTCAGACTCTCACTAAGCTTAACCACATGCTGTGCTTGAATGCTATTGGTTGGGCTAAAGAGGGGTCCAATGAGCTTCTAGTTCCATCCAACAAATATCCAGATATTTTCAAGCTCTTTCTCTCTCTAAGGGGTAAGGAGGACACTTGTGAAAAGACTACCCATGTACTTGATTGTATGCTGCATGTGATTGGCTAGGGGGAGAGGGGTCCAATGAGCTTGCAGTATGTGAAAAAGTTGCAACTCGCCCCAAGCAAGCAAGGGGGGTGCTAGGGGGATATACACCACACACACACTCATTTTGTGGATCCATTCTCACTTGGTGAAAGTTGAGGAACTCCGCCTCCTTCTCTAAGCTTGTGAGAAGTAAGAGCCTACACCAACACTCTTGGCTATGGAATGCAAATCCAAGCAAGAGCCATGCTTCAATGCTTAAGCTTGTCATCTTCTCCATCTTCATTATTATGCTATTATGTATGCTAGCAAGAAGAGTGATGATAAGTGAGGAACTATTTCTTTCTCCTATGGAATGTTTATTCTTCCTCTTCCCTACGCTCATTCCCCGCTAGCTCTCTCCACCTTCGAAGGTGTTTGAGGCCTTGGGACTGAGGCTTGGGATAGTTAATGCTTTCTACAAAGTTTATGTTATGCTTGTAATGCATGAATCTTTTCATCTTCATTGCATCACCTAGGTCACAAGGAACACAAAGATTGTATTGTACCAAGTCTCTCTTGATGGGAGAAACTATAATACAAATGCCTATTGGAGGGGGGACCGGCTCCATATAAATCCAGTCCTCAACTATTGTTATGTTCTCTAAACTCTCTCTCTTGCAAAAGTATTGTTCATGCCAAGTTAACTAAGTACCATGTTTATGTTGCTACCATCAATTAAGTTCACCCGCTATGCTCACAAAGTAATCTCGCAAAAGTGCTTCATCTAATTTCCTAATTCCGCTACTCTCAAAGTTCATAGGCCATTTCCATTACATTGGTATCAGAGTTCATAGGCCATTTCCATTACATTTGTATTAGAGCATTTGGTTTCTCTTTTCTTGCTTAATAAGAGAGGTCCTTAAGTAGCCTATTAATGGTTGATTTTGTTAATTATATTAGGGTAAGTGGGACCGGGATCTATGATCGGTTTTGTTGAGCCCACTATGTAGGATATGGTGCACACCTCGGGAGATTTGGTCTTAATAATGGAGTCTTTTTAGACTTGCCTACGGCTTTACCATTATTGAGCCATAAGAAGTCCAAAAGGAGCTATCCCTCGGAAACTTCGCTATGTTAAGACTCACTCTCCTACTCTCTATAATTAACCAATTCGAGTCGTGTGTGTAGATACTTAAGTGCCTATTTTCAAAGGCTAAGAGGAGTAGCACTAAGGTTTTGAATTGCCAAAGCATACACTAAGTAAACACCTAAGTTTAATCATGGCTGACAATAACCAAGAGAGTAGAATGAACATTGATAACTTTGATTTTGCACATGAAGGTGTTAATGATGATGCCCTCATGTTTGTTAATTATCATGTTACTAGGTTGCAACAAGCTATGGGAAACCCCTCTTTGCAAGCCGAAGTTACTCAACAACTTCGTACTTATGGGATTTCCTTTCCTCTCAAAGAGGAGAGAGAGCTTAGGAGGCCTCTTGGTGAGACCCCCAAAAGAAGACTCTCTCCCATACGAGAGGAGGAATCCAAATAACGAGAAATTAATGACTCCCTAAGTTCCTCAAAAGATGTGACTCCATGAAGATGGTGGTATAGACAATTTCCAACTCCTCCCAAGAGGAAACGGTTAACCCATAGTCCTTCTCCTCGTCACTCCAAAAAGGGAAGAGAGGAAACAAAGGAAGAAAAGGTCACCCTCTTCTCCTTCTTCTTCACCTTCCTCCTCTACCGATGAAATCTATGGCTATTCTCCTAGAGAATACAAGAGGGGAGGACATCGCAAATCTTACCCTGCATGGCGAAGGTCACAAAAGATAGAGAAGCTCAAAGAGGGAGGAAAGAGTATCTCTTTTCTCACCTATGATGGCACCTTTGGTGCTACCGACAAAGTATTGGCCTTCATCCAACAATTTGATGCGGCCTTTGTAGATGAGGGCTTCACGGAGTCCTCCAAGCTACACCATGTAGCTATACACTTCCAAAAAATGGCTCATCAATGGTGGGCTAGCCTTCGTGGCAACGGCGAAGTACCAAAGACATGGAAAGCTCTACGAGTTTCCATCATGAAGCAATTCCTTGCAAGTGATGCAAAGACAAAGTGCTTACCAAATGGTGAAGTTTAAAGCTTCTCTCTCATGAGTCTATCCACAAATATGTGGACAAGTTTTGGGATTTACATGTCAAGACTACTATCTTTCAAAAGATAGACTTTGTTGTGCAAAAGAAACAATTCTGTACGGGATTACCCAAAGAGATGGCCGAGTATGTCAACTTTGAACGGCCTAGTTCTATCCCCAAGGTAATCCACCACACCATGTTTGTTTCGCGCATCAATTTCCAACAAGGGGCTAGATGGAATGTAAAGCCCATGGAAAATAAAGACAAAAGTGATGCCAAGGGAAAATCCAATGCCCAAAATTCTTCCCAAGGCCATTCCAACAACAACAAAAACAATTGGTCCAAGGAGAAGGGAGTTTACAAAGGTAAATATAAACTCTCTCCTAAAGAGCTAGAAGATTTTCATAAGGACCACAAATGTTTTAAGTGTGGGGAGCAAGGCCATGGTTATCGTCCTTGCCCCAAGAGAATTGCCCACAATGAGACTCCTAGAGCCTCTATGTTTGAAGCTCCAAAAGAGGATGCTCATTGCCAAGGATTTCTCCTTTCCTATGCTTGGGGAAAGATGCAAGAGTATGATTCCTTTATTTTGTTTGACCTTGGTTCAACTCACAACTTCATATCCACGGAGTTGGCCACTAAACTAGGCATACAAGCCCACGAGATGGGAGATACATTGAAAGCCAATGGAGCTAGATCAAGGGACAAGACGTCTCACTTACTTACTTAATTGGAAAATTAAGGCTTCATGTCCAAAGCTATGTGGACAAAAAGTATTTCTTCATCTTCCCTCTCAAACATAAGAATGTTATCGTTGGGGCAGCATGGTTTAACCGCATGGCTTCCAACATGAAGTTCCTTGAAAGGAGAATCTACTTCACCTACAGGGAAAAGAGCATGTACATAGATGCTAATGAGTTGGGGAACACCATATCCCTGCAATAAAGGGAATCAAGAGGAATTAGAGTTGCCTAATTTTCTAAATGGATTCCAAGATGTTTTCATTGATGACATCCCTAGTGAGCTATCTCTAAAATGAGGGATGATGACCATGCAATTGAGCTCCTATCAAGAAGATCACTGCCTAACAAGCCTCCTTATCGAGTTTCACAAGCTCAACAAGAGGAGATCATGAGGAAAGTGCATGAATTCGGGAAAAAAAATTTTGATAATTTACAAGTTTTGGCCTGAAAAATTCTCTAGAAGCATTCAAACTCATGATGGACAAAAATCTTCAGGCCATCCAAATTCTCTTGAAGAGTACAAGCGACACCTCCAGGTAACCTTTCAAGTTGTGAGAGAGAATAAGCTTTTCATTAATCAAAAGAAAAGTGATTTTTTTTCTACAAGAGATTCAATATTTAGGTCACATTATCTCTAATGATGGCACCCGTATGGATCCAACAAAGTTAGAGATAATAAAACGATGGCCTAATCCAAGGAATCTACATGAGGTACGAAGCTTCATAGGTATGTGTGCATACTATAGATGCTTCATAGAAAAAATTCTCGCTAATAGCAGGCCCATTACATGACTTAAAAAAAAGAAACGTTAAGTATTCATGGATTGCAAAAGTGCGAGAAGCTTAAGGAGAATCTTATCTCTCAATATGTGCTCACACTATTAGATCTCTCAAAGCCATTTGAGGTCCAATGTGATGCTTGTGGTAATTGCCTTGGAGCTATTTTGCTTCAAGAAGGGCATGCCATAGCATATGAGAGTCAAAGACTCAACTTCAATAAGTGAGTATTGGGTAAATACGAAAAAGAGCTACTAGCTATTCTATATGCCCTAAACACGTGGAAACACTGTCTCTTGGGGACTCCATTCATCCTACGAATGGATCACAAAACCTCAAGAACTTCATGACACAAACCAAGCTCTCCGACAAAACAAATGAGGTGGGAAATTTTTCTTTTGCAATTTAAATTTTATATTGCTCACATTGTTGGCAAGCACAATCAAGTGGTCGATGCACTTTCACAACGACCAAGGGTAAATGTGGTGTCTATAGCAACTCAAAATGATCTATCGTTTATGATAGATGAGTATGCTACTGACCAATACTTTAAGTACGCAATTACAGCCTTTTCAATGGGAGAAACAAGAACCATTCACCTTGAAGGATGGTTATCTTCCAAATGGCAATAGGCTATGTGTTAATCACCCATACAATATGAAAGTCATGTATGAATCCCATACTTCTCCTTATGCGGGGCAAAGAGGGATTCCATAGTCTACTCTTCAAGGAGTAGAAATGTATTTTTATTGGGCTACCATGAAAAGTAAACATACAAGAGTATGTTTCAAAATGCGTACTATACCAAAAGTTGAAAATTGATCGAGGGAAGTAACTTGGATAGGCTCAAATTCTCAACCATCATGGATTTCCAACATCCATAGTGTCGGACAAAGATCCTAAAATGACCAGTAATTTCTAGAATGGTCTCTTTGGGAATCTAAGAACTAGATTAAATTTCTCTTTCGGCCTATCATCCACAAATGGATGACCAAAGTGAAATAACTAATCTAATGATTCTTGAATCTACTAAAAGCCTATGTCATGGAAGTAGATCAACGTTCTTGATTATAGAAGTACCTACCTCTTATAGATTATGCGTACAATGACATTGTACATACTTCTATGGGGAAAGCACCTTTCAAGGTTAAAGAGGGAAGATTCAAAATTCCCTTACTACTTCAAGTACATGGGAATATCTTCGTTGATGATGAATATAGTTGAGACCTACAAGAATCTTTTCCAAAGATTAAAGGGGTTATATCCATCTCACAGGAAAGTAAAAAAGGCTGCTGCTAATAAGCACAAAAGAGACTAAGCCTTTAAGGAAATGATTGGGTCTTGCTAAAGTTTCTCAAGGCTCATCTGAGGCATACTACGGGCGAGAGTCCTACGGACCACCAAAAGTATGATGCTAAATTATCAAAAAGATACTATGGTCCTTAAAATTCTTAATCCAGTCAATGAGATGGCTTATCAATTGAAGTTGCCCAACCATTGGCTCATGCACAATGTTTTCCATGAGAACCTACATAAGGCTTACAAAGGAGCGCCATCAAAAGAATCAATAGTTGCAGACCCTCCAAAAATCAAAGAGCAAGAAGAAGTACTTCAATCTAAGTCCATCCTATGACATGAAGACAAGGTATTAAGAAACGATAAGATTATCTGATGATATCTTATTAAGTTAAATAATTATCCTTCTAAAGATGCTAAATGGATGCTAGGAACCTAGCTTAAGGATAATATGAACCTTGTCAATGCTTACAATGTTGCACTAGAGTAAGCATATGAAATGCATTTTAAATGAAAAATATTTTTGTGTTATAAGACTAGTTCTCTTTTTATTGTGCACAAATTTAAAAGTATGCATGCTTATAATCATGTTTGTGGTGACAACGTCTCCCAAACACCAAGTAGAACTTGTCACTCTAATTTGGAAGTATAATATGGACTAAAGAACACACATGCTTGCGACAGCTACGTCTCCCAAGCACCAAATGGACTAGTCATGCATCTTGGAATGATCTTGTAGGGTAAAAAGGGATCCTCTAACCGCTAAGAAACATGGACTAATGACTAGGCTTTATCTTCTCTACCTCATAGCCGAGGACGACTATGATTTCAAGACAGAGGTAATGTCATAAAATATAATATCTAACTTCACCAAATGATTTTCTCATATTAAACTAATCATTTAATGTGGGAGAATAAACGGGAACAAGAGTTAGAATAGAGACATGTGCTTCTAGACCTGTCTCAACACGGGACCAAAAGGAGAGATGATTGCATCTCAATAGGGGTTCAAAAGGAGATGGCCTATCAAAGAGCAATGTGCAATAAGTGCTTCTAGACTTACCTCAGCAGGGGACCAAGAGGACAGATGGTTACATCTCAGTAGGGATCCAAAAGGAGGTAGTCTATCAAAGAGAAATGTGCATCTAATGGAGCTTAAAAGACCTTAGGGTTAGCTTCATTAAATACCTCCAATGGTTAGTGTTAAAAGTCCTTTGACCTTAAGCAAGCTAGGACTGAGCTTGAGGTGGGAACCCGACCTAAACTTGCCTTTGACCTTAAGCAAGTTAGGGTTGAGCTTGAGGTGGGAACCTGACCTAAACTTGCCTTTGACCTTAGGCAAGCTTAGGTCCGGGTTAGTGTTAAAAGTTGTCATAATAATCAATATCTAATTCTCCTAAATGATTTCCTCATGTTAAACTGATCATTTAATATGGGGAAGTGCCAAGGGAGAAAAAGCTAGAATATTGGTTAAGCTAGCAGACCGGCCACAGTAGGGATCCAAAGGAGGGAAAATAGGGATCCAAATGGGGGGGCCATCTGCAAAAGAGCCATGTGCCACAATGGGCTAAAAAGACCCTAAGGTTCAGCCCATTAAGACTTCCAAAATGCTAAGGTTCCAAAATTCAAAGATTGTGTCCAAAGGTCAACCATAGGGGAATTGGATGGTGTGTGACCCAAAAAGTCTTTACAAATCCCTACATAGGAGGGGGAGAGCCTTGGGAGTAGGGGATGAGAGAGAAAGTCACACACACACACACACAAGCTCCGTTTACACAAAGGGAATGAGGGACACATGTCAGCTCCCTAGCCCAGATGCCCACAAGGTGTGCCCAATTCCTATTGGATGGCCTTGTAGTTGGACCAATGAGAATTAGGCTAGAGTAAATCTAGTTTAATTAATTTAAAAACACTTAATAAAAAGAACCAATGAAAATTAAGTCTCTTGGATGACTATTGGACAGTCTCCCAAGGGTTCCAATGAGCATTCAGCAGCCCAATGGCTTGCCTGATTCCTATTGGCCAGGAGGCAAAGGGGTCCAATGAGAGTTTAGTTGAATTATTAAAATACCTAAAGCTCTCACAAAAGGGAAAGGGGGACACATGTCAGAAGGCTATCACTTATGCTGCTTAATTGTCATTGGCTAACCCTAGGGAGTTCCAATGGGAGGACAGCAAGAGCAAATAGCAAGGGGGCTCGCCCAAGAGAGAGAGGTTGCTGATTTTTGCAAGGCATTATGACACACACATACTCATACAATCTCATGTGTGAAGTAAAGAAGACTCTCTCTCCTTCTCAAGCTTTAATGGAAAGCTTACCACCTACTCCAAGCTTGTGAGAAGGGAGGCCTACACCAACAACTCTTGGCTTTGTGATGCAAATCCAACCAAGATCCAAGCTTCAATGCATGCTCATCTCCTCTACCATGCTAATTACTAAGCTAAGCTATGCTAATATGAGTGATTATGTGAGGAGATGTACATCTTTATAGTAAGATGCTCCTTCTTCCTCTCAATCTACTCTCATACCCTGCTAGCTCTCACCATCTTCGAAGGTGTGTGAGGTCTTGGGTCTGAGATCGGGGATAATTGATGTTGTGTTTGCTGAGTGTTTTCTTAGTGCATGAAGCTTTCATCTTTATTGCACTAGCTAGTCTTGAAGAAACACAAAGAATTGTATTGTACAATGTCTCTCTTGATGGGAGAAACCATAATACAAAGCCTTTTGGAGGGGGGACCGGCTCCATGCAAATCCGGTCCTCAACTGTTGTCAATAGCTTAATTTCTCTCTCTTTGAAAATTATTGTTCATGCTATCGAACTAGGTGTTATGCTTTTTGTTGCTCTCTCAACCCAAGCACTCTTGTAATTCTCATTAGGAATCTATTCTAATGAAATGCCCACTATGTTCATGCTAATTTCCGCTACACACATATTTTTAGGCCATTAAATGTTACATTGGTATCACAGCACAAGGTTTCTCTTTTCTTGCTCAAGAAGGGAGGTCCTCAAGCTAGCTATAAACGGTTGGTATTATTAATTGCCTGCGAGTAAGTAGAATAGGGATTTTTCAGCCTTGCAGTGTGCCTGCCTTCGTGCAGTTAACGGGGCATCACCGTTGAGAGCTATGTTCTTAATAGTGGAGTCCTACGGGGCTTGCCTACAGCTTAACCACTATTGAGCTATTAGAAGCTTGACAGGAGCCGGTGCTGTTTTGGTGTTGAAAGACCCTCTCTTCTATTCCTTGCAATTAATGGTATTCGAGCCACGGGTACAGTAGCTTGAGTGCTTTTTCTAAAGGGTTAAAGAGGAGTAGCAACTAGGTCTTGAAGTGCCAAAGTACACCTAAAACTTTTACACCTAAAAGTTGTTAAAATGGCTGACAATAATAAAGAGAGTGAAATTAATGCTGATAACTTTGATTTTGCTAATGAGCAAGCTACTAATGATGCTCCGATGCATGTTAACTATCTTGTTTCTAGGCTTCAACAAGCCATGGGCAACCCATCTCTCCAAAGTGAAGTGCAACGGCAGCTCCGTGCTCACGGGATTCTCCAAGCTCATCACCATGACAAGAGAAAACCTAGGAAGCCTCCTTGTGAGACTCCCAAAAGAGGTTTCTCTCCGATTCGGGAAGAAGAAGAGAATCCATATGAAGGGCTCAAGAATTTACTTCTTGATGATGCATCTCCTTCCCAAAGGAGAACTCAAGAGCCTCCACCAAAGGAACGAGAAATAAGTGAGTCTCCCGCCACCTCGGCGGAGATGGCTCCACGAAGACGGCAGGCTAAACGCTCTCCATCACCACCAAAGCGGAGAAGACCATCACACTCTTCTCCACACCCTAATTCAAAGAGAGATGATAAAAATCAAGCGAAGAAAAAGGCGAGAAAGAGGACATCCTCTTCTCCATCTTCTTCATCCTCTTCCTCTTATGAAAGTGATGGTGAAGACGACGAAGATCAAGACAAGAAAAAGGCGAGAAAGAGGTCACCCTCTTCTCCACCTTCTTCAAATTCTTCACCTTCTGAAGAAAGTGATGGTGCAATCTTTGAACCATCAAAAAGAAGAGGCCATAGGAAATCATATGCCGCATGGAAGAGGTCGTCCAAGCTGAAGAAATTCAAAGAGGGAGGGAAGAGCATCTCTTTCCTTACCTATGATGGCACCTTTGGTGCTACGGGCAAAGTCTTAGCCTTTATCCAACAGTTTGATGCGGCGTTTGGAGATGAGGGCTTCATGGAGTCCTCTAAGCTATGCCATGTAGCTATGCACTTTCAAAAGTCTGCCAGGCAATGGTGGTCTAGCCTACGAACCAACGGTGAAGCTCCACGAACATGGAAAGCTTTAAGAGCTTCCATTATGAAGCAGTTTTTGGCCACCGATGCCAAAGACAGTACTCACCAAATGGCGAAGCTTAAAGCTCTCTCCCCATGAATCCATCCGCAAATATGTAGACAAGTTTTGGAACCTACAACTCAAAGCCACTGTCTTCAAAAAGTTGGATTTTGGAGAACAAAAGCAACAATTTTGTGCGGACTTAATTGAAGAAATGGCGGAGTATGTCAACTCCCAAAGGCCACGTACCATATCGGCGGTAATACACCATACTATGGTGGACTCTCGAATCAATTTCCAAACGGGTGCTAAAAGAAATAATAAGCCCACGGAAAACAAGGGTTCCAATGAGCCTAAGGGGAAGGACAATGTCCAAAAGTCTCCTAAGGGCAACTCCAACAAAGCTAAAGAGAAGGGAGTTTACAAAGGTAAAAACAAACTCTCTCCTGAAGAGCTTGAGCGTTATCACAAGGATAATCGGTTTTCAAGTGCGACGAATAAGGGCATGCGTACCGCGCTTGTCCCCAAAAGAATAATCGCCAAGATCCTCCTAGAGCTTCCTTGGTTGAAATCCAAGAGGAGGAGACTCACCAAACTCACCACAAAGGATCTCCTCTATGCCATGCTTGGGGAAAGGTAAGAGAACATGATGCTTTTATTCTCTTTGACCCTGGTTCTACTCACAAATTTATATCTATAGAGTTGGCCACCAAGCTAGGCATACAAGCCTACGAGATGGGAGATGTCCTACCCGCAGACAGTGCTTTCAAGGGGCAAGAAGCTTCAGTCACTCCCTTAATCGGGAAATTGAGGCTTCATGTCCAAGGCTATGTGGACAAAGAGGACTTCTTTATCTCTCCTCTCAAGCATGAGGATGTAATCCTAGGGGCACCATGGTTTGACCGCCTGGCTGCGAATGTTAAATTTCCTGAAAGGAGAATCTCCTTTAAGTTCAGGGAAAAAGACATGTATATAGATGCTAAGGAAATGGGTAACATACACCAACTTTCAACAAGTTAATAAAGAGCTCTATTTCCGTGTACATGATTTTTGTTAAAGATTCTCAAAATGAACCTAATGCTTTAGCAAAAGAAAATAAAAGCAACCAAAAGGAATTAGAGTTTTCCAATTTTCTCAAGGGATTTCAAGATGTTTTTATTGACGACATCCCTTGTGAGCTACCTCCTAAATGAGGTAATGATGACCATGCAATTGAACTTCTTCCAGGAAGTTCACCGCCTAAAAAACCTCCTTATAGAGTTTCTCAAGCTCAACAAGAGGAGATTATGTGGCAAGTGCATGAGTTAGTTGAGAAGGGCATGGTTAGGCCTAGCTCATCTCCATTTTGCTCACCTGTGCTATTAGTGCAAAAGAAAGACGGCACATATCGTATGTGTGTCGACTATAGAGCACTAAATAGGATCACTATCAAGAATAGGTTTCCCGTTCCACGGGTAGAAGACCTATTTGATAAGCTACAAAGAACCTACTTTAGTAGAATTGACCTAAAAAGTGGCTATCATCAAATAAGGATAGTTGATCAAGACATTGTAAAGAACACATTTCGCACCACATTTGGTCTTTATGAATACATTGTCATGCCTTTTGGCTTGACCAATGCACCAACCACATTCAACCACTTGATGGAGAAGCTGTTCAGACCTCATCGAAGCTTCACTGGAGTGTTCTTTGATGATATTATCATCTACTCTAATTCATTAGATGAACACAAGCAACACCTCCAGGTAATATTTCAAGTTTTGAGAGAGAATAAACTTTATGTTAATCGAAAGAAAAGTGAATTTTTCTTGCAAGAGATTCAATATTTAGGTCACATTATCTCTCAAGATGGCATCCAAATGGATCCATCAAAGTCAGAGGTGATAAAAGGATGGCCTAAACCAAGGAATCTTCATGAACTAAGAAGCTTTATAGGTATGTGTGCATACTATAGACGCTTCATAGAAAAGTTCTCACAAATTGCGGGACCATTACATGACCTAACAAAGAAAATCGTTAGGTATACATGGTCTGCTAAGGAGAACAATGCTTTCGAAAAGCTTATCTCTCAACCTGTGCTTACACTACTGGATCTCTCAAAACCATTTGAGGTCCAATGTGATGCTTGTGGTGATTGCCTTGGAGATATTTTTCTCCAAAAGGGCACGCCATAGGCCATGACAGTCGAAGGCTCGACCCTGTTGAGCAAGCTTTAGGCATATATGAAAAGGAACTCCTTGTAGTTCTACATGCCTTCTATGGCAATAGACTATGTGTTACTATGTGTTACTAACTCACTACGTGAAAAAGTAATGTATGAATCTCATGCTCCACCTTATGCGGGGCATAGAGGGGTTCAGTCTACCTTAAAGGGAATTGAAACATATTTCTATTGGCCTACCATGAAAGTGAACATACAAGAGTATGTTTCTAAATGTGTGGTATGCCAAAAGACAAAATTTGATAGAGGGAAGCAACTTGGATTGCTTCAACCCTTGCCAATCCCTAATTCACCATGGATTTTATCTTTGGATTGCCTAAGTCTATCCATGGGAATACAGGAATATGGACGATAGTAGACAGGTTCAGTAAACAAGCTCATTTTATACCTGTCAAAAAGACTATCAAAGCCCATCAAATGGCAACCCTCTTCATTTCACAAATTTTCAAGTACAATGGCTTGCCAATGTCCATAGTGTCGGATAGAGATCCTAGAATGACCAGTAATTTATGGAAGGGTCTCTTTGAGAATTTAGGGACAAGGCTAAACTTCTCTTCGGCCTATCATCCACAAACGGATGGCCAAAGTGAAATAGCTAACCTAACCATTCTTGATCTACTAAAACCCTATGTAACGGAAGTAGATCAAAGATCCCAATGGGAGAAGTACTTACCCTTAGTGGAGTATGCTTACAATAACACTGTACATACTTCCACGGGAAAAGCACCTTTCGAGGTAATTGAGGGAAGATCAAAAAGTCCCTTGCTACTTAAGGTACATGGGAAGATCTTCGCTGCAGATGAGTATAGTCGAGACCTACAAGAATCTTTTCAAAAGATTAAGGATGCTATCTCTATCTCACAGCAAAGGCAAAAGGCTGCTGCTGACAAGCACAAAAGAGCCCAAGCCTTTAAAGAAAATGAGTGGGTCTTATTAAAGTTTCCCAAGGCTCGATTAAGGCACACGATGGGCAAGAATCCTACGGGACACCAAAAGTACTATGCTAAACTAGCAAAAAGGTACTATGGTCCCTTCCAGATTCTTAGGCCAATCAATGAGATGGCCTATCAACTCAAGTTGCCCAATCATTGGCTCATACACAATGCTTTCCATGTGAGCCTATTAAAGCCTTACAAAGGAGAGCCACCTCAAGAACCAACTATTGAAGACCCACCGGAGATCGAGGACCAAGACGAGGTGCTGCAGCCCGAGTCCATCTCCGACATGAAGACAAGGTATTGAGAGGCGGTAAGACTATCCGAAGATATCTTATTAAGTTAAAGAATTATCCTTTTGAAGATGCTAGATGGATGCAAGGCATACAATTGAAGGATAACCTAAATGTTGTCAATGCTTACAATGCGTCCCAAGAGTAAGAAAATGTACAAAATGTTAAAAATGAACAAAGTTTTTGTCTTATAAGACTCTTTTTCTCTTTATTGTGCACAAAAATGAAGTAGTATGCATGCTTAGATCAAGTTTGCAGAGACGACGTCTCCCAAACACCAAGTAGAGATTGTCACTCTATTATGGAAGATTGATAGGACTAATGTGCAGACATGCTTGCGGCAGCCTCAGGCTCTCAAGCACCAAATGGACTAGTCATCCATTGTGGAATGATGTCGTAGGGTAACATAGGGATCCTCTACCCGCTAAGAAAAGGACTCATAAATATGCTTTATCTTCTCTACACCATAGTCAAGGACGACTATGATTTCAAAAGAGAGGTAATGTCATAATAATCAATATCTAATTCTCCTAAATGATTTCCTCATGTTAAACTGATCATTTAATATGGGAAAGTGCCAAGGGAGAAAAAGCTAGAATATTGGTTAAGCTAGCAGACCGGCCATAGTAGGGATCCAAAGGAGGGAAAATAGGGATCCAAAGGGGAGGGGGCATCTGCAAAAGATCCATGTGCAACAATGGGCTAAAAAGACCCTAAGGTTCAGCCCATTAAGACTTCCAAAATCCTAAGGTTCCAAAATTCAAACGTTGTGTCCAAAGGTCAACCATAAGGGAATTGGATGCTTGGAGTGTGACCCAAAAAGTCTTTACAAATCCCTACACAGGAGGGGGCGAGCCTTGGGAGTAGGGGATGAGAGAAAAATTCACACACACACACACACACACACACACACAAGCTCCCTTTACACAAAGGGAATGAGGGACACATGTCAGCTCCCTAGCCCAGATGCCCACAAGGTGTGCCCAATTCCTATTGGATGGCCTTGGAGGTGGACCAATGAGAATTAGGCTAGAGTAAATCTAGTTTAATTAATTTAAAAACACTTAATAAAAAGAACCAATGAAAATTAAGTCTCCTAGATGACTATTGGATAGTCTCCCAAGGGGTCCAACGAGCATTCAGCAGCCCAATGGCTTGCCTGATTCCTATTGGCGAGGAGGCAAAGGGTCCAATGAGAGCTTAGTTGAATTATTAAAATACCTAAAGCTCTCACAAAATGGGAAAGGGGGACACATGTCAGAAGGCTATCACTTATGCTGCTTAATTGTCATTCTAACCCTAGGGAGGTCCAATGGGAGGACACCAAGAGCAAATAGCAAGGGGGCTCGCCCAAGAGAGAGAGGGGGCTGATTTTTGCAATGCATTATGACACACACATACTCACACAATCTCATGTGTGAAGTAAAGAAGACTCTCTCTCCTTCTCAAGCTTTAATGGAAATCTTACCACCTACTCCAAGCTTGTGAGAAGGGAGGCCTACACCAACAACTCTTGGCTTTGTGATGCAAATCCAACCAAGAGCCAAGCTTCAATGCATGCTCATCTCCTCTACCATGCTAATTACTAAGCTAAGCTATGCTAATATGAGTGATCATGTGAGGAGATGTACATCTTTCTCGTAAGATGCTCCTTCTTTCTCTCAATCTACTCTCATACCCTGCTAGCTCTCACCATCTTCGAAGCTGTGTGAGGTCTTGGGTGTGAGACCGGGGATAATTGATATTGTGTTTGCTAAGTGTTTTGCTTAGTTCATGAAGCTTTCATCTTCATTGCACTAGCTAGTCTTGAAGAAACACAAAGAATTGTATTGTACAATGTCTCTCTTGATGGGAGAAACCATAATACAAAGCCTTTTGGAGGGGGGACCGGATCCATGCAAATCCGGTCCTCAACTGTTGTCAATAGCTTAATTTCTCTCTCTTTTGAAAGTATTGTTCATGCTATCTAGCTAGGTGTTATGCTTTTTGTCGCTCTCTCAACCCAAGCACTCTTGTAATTCTCATTAGGAATCTATTCTAATGAAATGCCCACTATGTTCATGCTAATTTTCTCTACACACATATTTTTAGGCCATTAAATGTTACAAAAGTCCTTTGATCTTAAGCAAGCTAGGGCTGAGCTTGAGGTGGGAACTCCACCTAAGGTGCTTGTCGTGCTTGATGACTAAGGTACTTGAGGTACTTGTCATACTTAATGAGGAAGGTACTTGAGAAGCTTCCTATGCATGGGGGGTAAGATGCTTGAGTCAAAAAGAGACCCTACACACTTATTGAGGAAGTTGCTTGAGAAGCTTCCTATGCATGGGGGGTAAGATGCTTGAGTCAAAAAGAGACCCTATACACTTAATGATGAAGTTGCTTGAGAAGCTTCCTATGCATGGGGGGTAAGATGCTTGAGTCAAAAAAAGACCCTACACACTTAATGAGGAAGTTTCTTGAAAAGCTTCCTATGCATAAAAGTCTCAAAGTTAGAGGAATCTCTCCACCCTCGAAGGTGTTTGAGGCCTTGGGACTGAGGCTTGGGATAGTTAATGCTTTCTACAAATTTTATGTTATGCTTGTGATGCATGAAGCTTTCCATCTTCATTGCATCACCTAGGTAACAAGGAACACAAAGATTGTATTGTACCAAGTCTCTCTTGATGGGAAAAACTATAATACAAATGCCTATTGGAGGGGGGACCAGCTCCATATGAATTGGGTCCTCAACTATTGTTATGTTCTCTAAACTCTCTTTCTTGCAAAAGTATTGTTCATGCCAAGTTAACTAAGTACCATGTTTATGTTGGTACCATGTTTATGTTGGTACCATCAATTAAGTTCACCCGCTATGCTCACAAATTAATCTCACAAAAGTGCTTCATTTAATTCCCTAATTCCGCTACTCTCAAAGTTCATAGGCCATTTCCATTAGACCTCTCTTATCATTTGTTGGAGAGCTAGATCTCGTTTGCTCGAGGGGTCACCCCCAAAAATATAAGTTTATCATGTGAGTTCAAAATAAGGGATTCTTCATAGGGATAATTTTTCAAAGATCAACAAAATTACATTTATAGAAAAGGGTTTTTATTGCATTTTGGAAAAAAATTTGTAAGCTTCTTAAGAATAAGGAGTTGTTTTTATAACCTCGGAGCATGTAAGTATGGGGGCTTGTATAATACCCTTTGAATGCACATGATATAGGTTTAGTGTAAGTGACTCCCCCCCCCCTTGCTCGAGTTGTATGGTTCTCTATTCAATCTTTAGCTTTGTCTTTAGCTCCTTGTTTTTCTATTCTAAGGCGGCATAGGCCTCATCTTTGCTTGACAAATTGATGGCCGTTAGACCCTCTAGGATCTTTTCTAGTTGTAGATGTGTGCAATGGCTATTAGCCTTGCTGGTCCAATCTTTTTTGTTCTTCTAGATAGAGTAGGGCTTGGTGGTCTACAAAAAATGTAATGGCCATGAGTAGATAATACCGGAATTTCTTAATGGCATACCTCATACCTAAGCCTTCTCATTCGATTTTCATGTAGTTTCTTTCTATCATATTTAGCTCCCTACTAGTACAACAAACTGGAAAATATAGAGAGCCTTCATCAAGCTCAGCTAGAATACAACCTATAGCATAATTTGATGCATTTGCATGCACGTTAAAGGCTTAAACATTGGTGAAATTATCAAAAAGTTTTTAATTTTTGAAACAACTCTTCACATTCAGATGTCCAATTTCAAATTAGTAATCACTGCATATAAAGACTTTTCCACTATAGCATACATGTAGATAAGCCTTTTATAAAATTTGTAACCTAGAAAAGTGGGATCTATTTGTTTAGTATCTTTACCTAGAAAAGTGGGATCTATTTGTTTAGTATTTTTTGGACCATCATAAGGTTTCCCATGCTCCCTCAATTCTCTTAAGGTTTTTTGTATCACTATTCTTCTATCTTGAATTGTGTATTTTTCTTCAATTCGTGGTATTTGGCCCATCTTTCAGTTTTTGACGTGCAAGGTTCACCTTCTACCTTTTTTTTAGGTCTCATTTCAAGTTTGGTTTTCCTTTTTCACTTCTCATGAGGTTGATTTATTTGTGACAAATAACACCCTATTATCTTGTTCTTGGACATTAGGTAGTGGTTTTCTCTTTTCATTGTAGGCATGAAGTGTAATCACATTTGTTTATTCTTATATTTCTTTTTGTGGTGCTTCTATTGATTGTTCGTTGGTTTGGAAGGTCGAAAATTTTTCTTCCCCGTTCAAATCTAACAATTGCACTCTAATTCTTTCCTTTTTAGGATTGAGGCCACTTGAAGTGACTTGTTTCTCTTCTATCTCATTTGCCACATCATAGAAGGACATATCATCTTCTAGTTCTTGCTCATATAAATCATGAATGGAGGATTTTTTTGTATAATATAAGTGTGTATCTCCTTATCCCCTCATCGTCCAAAAACTCACCCCATCACTAGACCCCTCAAAAATGTGTTCCACTTGGGAACACTCATGCCCTCTACAAAATAGATTGATGGTATGTAAACATACAACCATAGTGAGCTTTAGGTACTAGTTCAAAGAGTAATTACTTACCCAATGGAATTGGTCCTAGACCATCCACAAGCAAACTTCTAGGAAAATTTGCAAAGATAAGCTAGCAACCTCACGGCACAGCACACCATCTCTTCTATATGGATTTGTATTTTGTGTCGCAAATATTTTATTGGTGCTACAAGAAAACCATACATCAATCACGTATAGAATCTTAGAACTATGCAACATAGCATGCAAATAAGTAATCACTAGACAAATCTACCTATCAACGGCAAACTTATCAATTTGCAAGATATCCGCAAACAAAACATCAACAACAATTTGGTAATGGAACCTTGCAATCATTCTCCCAATAACCATTGAAGTAGAAAACAAGTTACACAAATTTGCAAACAATATTGTATTAAAACTTACCAACAAATTGTGTGATAGGTCTCCTCTCCCAAGCCTCGCTCCCAAGTAAAGACTCCGCAACAAACGAAGTAGTATGCACCAACAAGGATATATTGGACACCTTAGAGGAGGGTGCCATAAGAGGTGTAGTGGCCATCAGAGAGGACATGACAGGCTCCGTAGATGGCAAAATGGGCGGCATAGAGAAAGGAGTAAATATCCTAGATGTACGTGGAGGCTCCATTTTCCATTTACCCTTCTTGAGTGCATTTCTTGCTTGTGGAGTAGCTTGAGATCCACTTCCAACGGTGTATTAAGTAGCTCCATGAGAAATGGGAGGGAGCGACTCTTCTTGTGTGTCCTCTAAAATCTCATCACTCTCTTTGTAAAACCCTTCACTCAACAACCTTATAACACAATGTGACATATGCTAGCACTAAAGCTCGGGGGGGGGGGGGGGGGGGGGGGGGGGGGTCACTATGTATAAATTTGGTATATCGCCTGCGTTCAAGGACTATTTATAAAACTCCTTATCTATGAGTTTTTGACAAATAAAATAGACCCTTTTCCTATTCAATCTGTAAATTTTTTTCCAAATCCCTTTAAGGATACCCTTATGTATATGAAAATGTGAGAAAAGATAAAATTTAATAGCCCCTTCTACTACACTCACATGATAGTCACATAATTATTATGTGAGCCCCCATAGCACTAAAGTAGTATGTTCAAACTCAAGATAACAATAGCCACGAGTGTTGAAGTACTTACTCTCCCGTAACTCTATCTCTTGCTTTGGAATAACCCCCACTAGATAATCCAACCACCAAGGACAAACATTTTCTTCCCATGTTGTCAGGTTCCTCCCAAGAAAAGAGGGAGAGTACATGATATTCTTATCACGCACATTAATCCACTCTCTAGTGAATAATGGGGTTGCATCCAATTGCTGCTCCTCTGCGCATTGCAAAATCCATCTACACAATTTTTTAGATCACCATCCACTTTAAGAAACAAAAATAAATTGAATTAGACAAAATCACAAGCAATTAACATTGTAAAGAAGACATATATCATTAAATATATATATATATAGTCTACTTTGTACTGAGGCCACTTTTTCAAAAAAAAAGCTATACACCCTATCGTGGGCTCCCACATGGGATTCAACATTGCCATTTTTCGCATAACCTTCTTACAAAATACTTTCGACCTCATCTTGGGCTCCCAAAAGAGATTCAACATTGTCATTTGTCATATAACCTTCTCACAAAAAAACTTTCCACCCCATCTTGGGCTCCCACTGGCGATTCAAGGATTTTCTAACAAACCAAAAGCTAAACCATATCATACTCAATATAGCCAACCATCACACAACAATATCCACCTTATATTGGGCTCCCACGTGAGGTTTAAGGATATTCTCACACATCAAAATCCAACACATTCTCAATAATGACAACCATCACAAAATAACATGTAAAAAATAAACGACCACCCCATGATATTGAAGACAGCAAGGCAAAGTTGCAAACCTGTAAATATTTCTCTTAGTTGAAAACACAAGTTCAGGCATCCTTTCACTAGCATCAAAAGACTTCACCGCATCCACTGGACAAATAAAAGTCTACAAACATACTGAAAATCAAAAACCATACTCAAGTTGTTCTTGTGCAAACTCAAAAAAATCTAGAACTATTTAAATACATACCTGCAAAATAGGATTCTTCATGTTAATCTTGTAGAATAGATTAAAGGAATTTAGAAGTTGTGGACCTTCTACTTGCAGCCTTTTAATCATAAGTGTAGCCTCCCCATGTAATTGAGCCCAATAAGTTTCCTTCTTCATATAACTCCGAAAACATTTATAGCCTCTGAAATGAGGATATTGTGGATCTTTAGACTTAGTGAGACTCATGAGGTGTAAAACCATCTTCTTTCTACAATAATTAACATCATATCAAAAAATAATATACAAACGTGAAACATCAAGTACATTAATATCAAATGAGAAAGAAAGTGTTCGATTACCTCTCTGGAGAGATCTTTGAGCTTGTCAAACAATAGAGCTTATATCTAGTGATCTTTAGCATGCCAGTCTCCTCCCATTTAATGCTAAATAGCAACTTGAAGAACTCATTGCCATTGAGAGGATTGGCGGTTGATAGGTACTTGTATCCCCTATCTTTCAATTGTTCCTCCTTCACCTTTGTGGCCTTGTCTAGCTGCTTCTTCCTCTCAACATCATTCAGACCAAGTGCATCAATTTTTGCTTTCTCTTTTCCATGAATGCATTGAACTCATCCTAAAACATAATACCTTATTGAAACCATGAAAAGGACATACATTAATCTAGAAACATGTAATGTAGGTATCACCTTGCACACAAGTTGGGAGAGTCAATCCACATGGAGTGTTGTACCATGATGCGGCACCATGGTAATACCTTGTCTCCGCAATCATTTCAACCCTAGCGCATTCTCTCATGTCAAGTGTTAATCTGTCAAGAATTGACAAGTTATTTGGGATACCAAATTTTTGAAACATATAGACTTCATGAGTGATGTTTGGCGTGACATGTTTCCTAGATATGCTCTAAACAAAAACAAATCAAAGAGATGAACACAAGCAATATTGCAAGACATGATAGTAGGTTTAGTGATTAGTAAACTTATGCATTGGAATTGTCAAGTGCAAGCCACTTCTTTGGCTTTGGTTAGCTCAATGAATTGGCAGCAAACACTAACATGGTATTGAGTATTGTCAGAGTACTCTATCACACAACAAAAATAATCACAGTTTGAAAAATGCAGCTTTGCATGTAGAAAATGAAAAAAAAAAGATCTTACTCTCTTTTATTCTCCTCCACCAAGTTTTCTATGATTCCCATCTCAAACCAGAAACTTTTTCCCTTTAAGCTCATGCACTCTTTCCCAAGTGCTCTCTCAAACTCAGCATTTCTTTCCCACCAAAGTGGTCCCCATTCCTCCATGTCGGCTATGGTAATTGGTATGGTATCTCCTCTAGAATCCCCAACTAGCACAAAAAGGTGACCCATTGTTTCCAAATATCTAATAGAATTGAATGAGGAAATGAGCCATTCTATATTAGCTCTAGCAAACCTAACAGCTTCATGCACCATGAGTTGACAAAGAGGAACAGGAGGAGGCAAAGTTCTCTTCTTTACATAAAATTGACTTAGAACATCCTTCATTAGGCGAAGAAAAATTTGCTTGCCTAGGTGATTTAATGCTTAGTCTCCTCACCTACCATCTTCCCCTTCTTGATCACTACCATTACTATCTTATTCATTATTATGAAGATCTTCAACATGCACATTGGTCTTTGCAAAAAAAAAGACAAGAATGTACAAACAAAAAACCACATGAAAATAGAGTTAGATAGAATCACATGCATATGATTTATAAAAAAATTTCCAGAGTCTCCTTTGTGCGGAGAATACGTTTTCAAAAGAAATTGTCCACCCTTTGTTGTGCTCTCGCATGAGATTCAAGGAGTTTCTTACAAACCAACACATAAACCATACTCAATATCTTCACCAACACATAACAATGATAATCAATCCCAAAAAAAACGTCCACCTTATCTTAGGCTCCCACATGGGATTAAGGATTTTCTGTATGGTTATTCATCACATAAGTTTATTGTCAGAAAAATCATCCACCTCATGTTGGGCTCCCACAAGGGATTCAAGGATTTTCAAACACATAATCATGGCAATTCTCTTGAAACATAAACAATAAAAATCTTCAACAACAATACAAATACAAATCTCAAAAAAACGTTTTAGGACTCATCATAAAAAATACAAACTATTGTTGCATAAATACAAAAGTTACCCGTGATCTTTACGTCATCCTCGATGATGTTGGAGTCTTCATCAACTTGAGCCTCCTCATCAATGAACACACATCTTTTAAGAACATGACTCTTTTTTTTGGGTGGAGTGTCCAAATGTTGGATTTGTGATGAGACCTCTTGATTGATCATCCTATTTGGGATACAACCCGACCTCAACTTCATGCTCACTTGACGGTTTCTTAAAGGTGAGACTGGAGGTCTACTTTTCTCGTTATGCCTCTTAGGTGCCATTATCTACACATGACATATCGACAGTTACTTTGAATTTTTTATAATTTTGATGCATAATCAATGTAATATTTCTCTTTAAAATATTGTGTTCTTATTCAATCTACTTAAATTACTTATAGTATATATAGTTTAGGTTTATAGTTAAATAGTTATATATAGCTATAGTTATGATATATACTTTAGATCTTTTGTATACCATATACTTATACTATAAACTATATATTGTCTTATACTATATAAACTTATACCATTTATACTATATAAATTTACGCTATATACTAGATATATTATGTACTATATAAGCTTAAATTATATACTTTAGATACTACATACTATATATACTACGTATACTATATACTATATATTATATATAATATATAATACTACTTATACTATACATGCTATATAATTATACTATATATTATAAATAAACAAATACTATATATTATATATACTACATAAATTATATATTATATATATAAACTTATGCTACATACTATATATACTACCTATACTATATACCATATAATATATACTATACATACTATATATATATATATATATATATTACATATATTATAAAATGTGTGTGTGTGTGTGTGTGTGTGTATATATATATATATATATATATAAACTTATACTATTTACTACCTATACTATATTCTATGTATATTGCATACAAAAAACAAGCGGAAATTGGAGAGAGAAAACCTGCGGAAAAACCTTTGCATGCAAGATTTGAGGGAAAGAAAAGGGGGAGATAGAGCTCCCCCATCATCCACGCGTACGTGGATGACGAGGGAGATCTGTCTGCCCCTTTTTTTTTTGAAACTTCATAGTCCAAGTTTTTTGTTTTCACGGTCGAATGCACTTTGAATTCCTAAACAAAGATGGCATTGTGGCAGAGTACAGAATACATAACGACATTAGGACATTCAAATGCACTTTGAATTCCCAAATGAAGACAATATTATCCACCAAAACGCAGAAAAAAGGGGGGGCAAAGCTTCATTTGGTATTTTAGAGTTTTTTTTTAGAATCAATTAAGTGATTTGCGGAAAATCAACTCAATTATGACAAAAAAAAAAAGCAACTCACACATCACGCAGATCGCAAAAAAGGGGGGGACTTTGTCATCCGCATGTGCGCGGATGATAGGGGGGCTCTGCCTCCCCCCCCCCCCCCCTCCCCCCCCCTTTTTTTTTGTTACTTTTTTGTTGTGATCTAGGCATTGCCGTGAGCGGCAATGTCTATCAACACAAGCATAGAACCACGACAATGACAAATGGCACTCAATGAAGATGACAAAGTATAGAGAGGAGCCATACTTGTTTCACTTGTTGTGAGCTCCCAAAAAAACAAAATTTTCTTCATTCAAGCACATATTTTGAGGAGTTGTGAAAACGACTTGTTTTGGCAAAAAATATTGAAAATCCCTTAATTACACACTTAAAATCACTCAAATCCACATGAATATTTTGTACCTTTTCTTCAAAAGAGTGATGTACAAGCCTACAATTAGGCATATATACATGTATAGCACACAAATTGTTAGTAAATTAATCACAAATTAGTAGATCAATTAGTGAAAAAAAGGGGGAAATGTACAAAATACACACAATTTTTTTAACCAAATTTCATCACAAATCAACCATTCATCATCATCAATACCTAATGTAAAACCTAAACTACTCTAATTGGTGATTAATGACTCTTCTATACACTAATGACTCCTCTAGCTTAGGCACTCGATCCGTGACAACTACATTGATGTTGGCGGGTTGTCGCATAGCTCAATCCACCGACATAATGTCAATGTGATGGGTCAAAACCCAGCTAGTGCAAAGAGGCATGGAGTGAATACAAATTCAAGAAGAGGATCCTAATCAAGAAAGAGAAGAAGACGGGAATGCAATGATAATAGAGAGTGCTACTCAATGCCTACTCTTTAATCTACTCTAATGTCACCAATCAAGTGGGACAATGGTGTACAATTATCAATCACTCACACACATAGATCAAGATCTCAATAAGCTCACAAATCAAGTGAAAGAGAAGAGAAATGAGAGTGGAAAGCAATAATTAGAGACAAATTAATACTTAACCACACACCATTAACACAAATAATAAAGAGATAGAAGAAGAAGAGAACTTAGCTTTCCATTGCATGCCATAGAAAGAGCGGAAGCACAAGAGGAAGCTCCATTACAAGCATCACCATCTCCACCTTCTTTACAAGCTTTCCATGAAAGCTCTACTCTCGAGTGGATAAGTGAAAAATGACCTAACTTTAACTTTATACCTAGGGCATCAAAAAGATGTTCGATCGTTCATGAGATGCATAAAACTGTGTGCATCTCTACAACTCCTAGGCATCATGATAGCCTCAATTATACAATTTGGAACTCATGTAGAGCCTGTAAATACATTAAAAATGCATATACAAATGATATGTCTGTCAAAAAATGAAGCATTGTATGCTAAAAATAACATCACTGAAGGTCGTCCACTGCTTTCCGTTGGCGTTGCTAACAGATTGACCTTCGGCTCCCTCCTTTGTTGTGGTGGACTAGCTGAAACCATAGATGGAATTTTGCACATATTGGGTTCGAGTAGTTCTTGGCGTAGGGTTGAATCTCTTGCACTACTAGACCTAGCACATATGGTTTCTCTACTTGCCCTACTGGACTAACTGAAATCATGGGTGGATTTTGGCACGTATTGGCTTCATGTTGTTCTTGGACTTGGCATTGAAGGTCTTGCACCACTAGACTTGGAAAGTGTGATTGCTCTATTTTACATCAAACATGTAGCTCTTGAATTTTTTACTGCGATTTTTTCAAGTTGGATACTACACCTTTCGGTATCGACTCCATGTCTCAACAAGATTAAGAAGTGGAGTCTTGACAAATTTTTATGAGTGTGTCTTGAGCTAGAAGACATAAAGAGGACGCACTCACAATATACAAGAGCTTAAAACTTGATTGCACCACTTAATCTTGATTACAAGACTTAAAAGAACTTGATTACAATACTTGCATTATAATGCTAGAGGACAAGCATAGACTTGATTACAAGAACAAGACTTGAACACAAGGAAAGAATTCTAAGAGGGCTTACCTTGCAAGAGCCTCACAACTGGTGTTGGCAAGACTAAGGGGAGTGTAGCCCAAGACGTCTATTTATACTAAAGCCTCAGGAGGTCAAGAACCTTCTAGGTTCTTCCTTTTGGAACCTTCTAATTTATTCCTCAAGCTTCTAGAACTTTCTAGATTCTTCTAGCTACTTCAAAGTCTTCTTGATACTTTTAGAACCTCCTAAAATCTAGTAGATTCTTCTAGAATCTTTTTCAAGTTTCTAAAACTTTCTAGAACCTTCTAGATTCTTCCAAAACTTTCTAGAATTCTTCAAAGAGCTTGCATCTATGACACCATATTCCCATCATAGGAGAAAATATTGTTGATATAAGGAATGCAAGGATGCACATATAGCTTGGAGATAGTGAAGAAGCTCAAGGAACACAACAAGAAGTGTATTACTTAGTGTGCAACTAGAAAAATAAGTTAGTTTTGAGTTATAGGTGTACATACAATGCACAGGGGGGGAAACTCCTAGTGAGGGAAAAGGTGCCCAATAAGTGTGTTCACACACTTATATGTGGTAGTGATGTGTTCACACACATCACTACCACATATATAGTAACAAATCCCATCCCCGCCACCCCACCCCCCCTTGGGAGTGTTGTGGTGAATGAGAGCTAGTATATAGTGTATAGCAAAGTGCCATTCCCTAAGGACATATCAATCCACAAAGAGAAGCAAGCCCAAAGCTTTGAACTTCTCACAAGGTAATGCCCTTGTGAACAAATCTGCAACTTTTTCTTGTGTCGGCACATAAGCTAAACTTATTTTTCCTCTTGAGAGTATCTCCTTGACATATTTTTTATGCGCCTCAATGTGATTTGTGAAAGCATGAAAAATTTGGTTCCTCGCAACTGCCAATGTGCTCTGACTATTAGTGTGTGTCCTCTCCAATAACCAAATCACTCATAAGGTGTTTGAGCCATACACACTCAGCCATAACTATGAAGACTTCCTTGTACTCAGCCTCACAACTTGAAGTGGCCATAGTAGGTTGCTTCTTAACCATAATATGCAAGAACTATTGAGCATGAAAAAAAACCCACTTGTGGAAACTTGTGTGTAATAAAAACCAACCCAATTTGAATTCAAAAATTAATGAAAATTTGGTAGCAATGATCCCCCCTTGGGATAAAACAACCCAAGATGTAAAGCACCACTCAAGTGGGAAAGATGCTTTTACCAATCTGCCAATGCTTAGACCTTGGGCTATGTATGAATTTGCTAACCTATGAGATTGCAAATTGAATATACAGCCTCATATTGCATACATAAATAAGGTATTTAACATCATGATAAAGAGTGACATCCAAAAGATCTCCAACATCATGAAGACTCAATTTCCAGCATTTTTCTATTGGAGTAGCAATAGGTTCATAGTCATAAGGTCTAAACTTACATAAAAATGTCTCTATGTATCTTGATTGACACAAAGAAATACCTCCATCATGCTGCTTAAATCGTATCCCCAAGTAATCATGCAAAAGCCCCAAGTCTTCATCTTGAATGTATTATTCAATTCAGCCTTGAATTTAGCAATGTGTGTCTCATTCAGACTAGTCTTCAGTAAATCAGCTACATACAAAATGACAACAAGATGTGCATCACCCTCATGTTTAACATACAAAGTGCTTTCAATTGGACTATAACAAAAACCTTGTTTAACCAAATGAGTGTCATCTTTCTCAAACCAAGCATGGAGGAGACTGATTCGACCCATATAAATCTTTCTTGGCATTTTCACACTTTCTTTTCTTGTTCTTTCTTGGCAAAACCAAGAGGCCGCACTACATATACTTCCTCAAAGATATCACCATTCAAGAAAGTAGTAACAATGATTGATTGATGTACATTCCATCCAAAGTGAGATGCCAATGCACATAGAAAATGAATATTAGTCATACAACAAGTAGTGGGAACAAAAGTCTCTTCATAGTCAATGTCTTTTTGCTATGCTTAACCTTTTGTAACAAGTCTATCCTTGTAGCAATCAATGTCACCATATGACTTACCTTTTAATTTGTAAACCCACTTTATATCAACGGCCATTTTTCTAGGAGGCAAATCACATAAAGTCAATGTTTCATTTAACTAAAAGTGTATCATACTTTGATTCCACTACAACCATCGAGTTTTTTAAATTTTGTAATTCATCCAAAGAAAGAGGTTCCTTTTTATCACATAAAATAATAACATTCAGATGCCTAAAACATGCATGTCAAAGTTTTGCATCTAATACAACCTTTAGATCCATAATGGTTGTAAGCAAGGGATGGTGGTACAAAATTGGTTTTCCTTGACACCACATAGGCTTGGGAGGTTTCTTAAGTAGAACAAGACTAAATTAAAAGAGGGCAAAAGGGAAATAAAGGAGAAAAATTAAATTGATAATCCCTGAGGTTTTATACTTTAGTCCTTTTTTGGAAACGTCCCATAACTGATCAACATGGGTGGGACTTTCAACGTGCAAGGAAGTAGATTTTGCTTCTCTCTCTCTCTCTCTCTCTCTCTCTCTCTATATATATATATATATATATATATATATATATATATATATATATATATATCCATGGAAGCTCAAGCCAATACCATATCTACAACTATGATGATGGAAGATGAGTGTGATCCCTTCACTAATCTCAAGTCACGGATACCTACATTTATAAAGGATACTATCATGGAAACCATGAGCGGTCACAAACCTATCAACAACCAAGAATTTTTGTCGGGCTTTGGGTGCAAATCAGGACGAATACCCCTCCAAAGATAAAAAGTAGTTGGCAACATAAAAGGAAATTTCATCCTCAACAGCAAACAAGGGTGCATGGTGGCTATAAGTAATGGGAAACTTCTCAGCTAGCAACCCACAGATCCATGAAAAAATTACCTCCATAAGCTACTTTGGCTTTTTTGGGTCATAATACTTTGGCTCATATGATCGAATGCAGGAGCACGAGTTGTAATCCGCATTCTTAAAGAACTTGTACCTCATGTTTTCCACAAGGAGGGTGTTTGTTTCATTGAATTGTGGATTATTACGTCACACTCTTCTTAGGAGCTTTAGAAAAATAAGCTTGTCGTTGAACTCCTTCGAAAGGGCTAGCACATATCTAAGTGTGGGAACCCATATCTCAAATTGAGACTAGTCAAAAATATCATGTAAACTAAGCAGTTAGAACACCTATACAAATAAGAGTATCAAAGTAACAAACATTACATAGTAGTGACATAGTACCAAACTTGGTACAACAAAATACCAAAGTACCAAATAACCAAAGTACAAAACAATACCAAATTGTGTACACAATACTAAAGTGCCTTAGCACCAGACTGCCAAAGACCCAAACAGTACCAAATAGTGTAAATAGTACCCAAATAGTACCAAAGTACCATGTAGTACCAATATGTGTACAAATCAATAGCAAAGTGCAAAACAATATCAAGATCACTAAAAATATTTTGAAAGTTAAGGGATAAATACCTAAAAAGAGGTCTTTCATCTTCATCAATTGAGGAAATTAAGCATTCACTATGGCCATCAAATTCTTCCTTTGTCTACATGACCAAACAATCATGTAACATTGCTTCACCAAGTTGATGATGAAGTCCTCCACATCAGGTATGACTACACAATATTTTTATCGAGAGACTTGCACACCTCAGGGTCTAATTTCTGATGGGGATTGGATATTTCATAAACATTTGGTTTCTTCAATATAATCCTTTAATAGCACTTTATAGACATCCAAAATAACAAGATGCCTATTGCTCGCCATTACATATGTTGGCATTGATGTATTCGGCCGTTGTTCATTTAGCCACCAATTGTCCCTTGTTGTAGTACCACTAATTAAAAGTATATGAGTAGAAGACCACATCCTTTTTGCAATAGCAAAGTTAGACATTAGGCACCATAAAAGTTTACAATTTTTTTATAGTAGGATATTAAAGTTTACAAACTCATTGACATCTTTCAAGAGTAGAGGGACATGACACCAAAGGCATTGACATAAGAAAAATGGGTTGGTATTTCATATTAAGCTAGAAGCAAGTACAAAATGTTGTCACAATAGCTTATTCTTGGAGGCTTGCATCTTGAGACCATGACCAACGAGGCGCTTTCTAGATTTCATAAGGAATATTTGGGAGAGGGTGGCTGAGTCAATGCTATCACCTGTTTCTAAGGGTGCTGCATTAGGCCTCCATTAGGAAGAGAATGGGGTCTAGGAGGGCCTCTTTATTTGGCAATTTAAGGAAGTCAAATCTTTAGTATTAAGAAAGTAATCAAAGGACAGCTTTTGAATTCAAACAGGAAAAATGGATAGTTTATTTGAATTCAAATCCCCCCCCCCCCCCCCCCCCCCCCCGCCAAAATGGAATTCAAAATCTAGCAGGTAAAACCCTATCATGTGGCATATCTATGCAAAGAGCTCATCGCGTAGAACCAGATATATGATATCCACTCAAATTGGAGATGTCTCAAATATTTTGTGTGTCTACAATCTCAAGCATAGGCATGTATGTCCAAAGGGTGGATCGTGCAAGAGGTATTTTTTTACATCTCAGAGTATTTGGCACAAGTTGATCCTTCAATGCCTCGCGTGTGGCCATACGAGGAAGATGCAAGGATGACTTCACACTTGCCAAGTGGAAAAGGAAAATTATTTAACATGGATATGAATCTATCCCGCCAAGTGGTCAATAACTTTTTCATTCTCAATGCAAAGGTTATGACCAAGTGGGTGGACTCGTGGACAATGGCAAAGGCAAGGCGTTTGCAAGAGAGAAACATGGAAACAAGTACTTGGAGGAAGGAGGGCACCCCAGTGCCTAGACACCTTGCATGTTTCCCACATCTTATTAGTGCACAGTGGATTCATGAGAGAATGACTGAAGCAAAAGCGCGTGGAGAAAACAGCACCAACAAAGAATGGGAGTATGCACGAGGCTGCATACCAAAGGTAGAGAACTCATATACCTAGACCATATTCTATAGTTTTTCCTTGATTTTATCTTTGTAATTGATAAAAAGATATTTTCCTATTTTGTAGTGCTTTCCTTTAACTCTATGTGGTCAAAGGGTCATCACTTTCGTACGTGCCACATTGACGAGCGTAGAACCACCATGGATTGTGGAATCATGGGCAACTTTGACACAAATGGTGATGAAGCTAGGTACTGTGGAACTATTGAAAGGATACTACAGGTTAATTTTAGAACCTTTTGTGCCTTCATCTTTGAGTGCAAGTGGTTTGCAAATGTGTCTAGACGACATGAAAATGGCCTCTACATGGTAGACTCTAGTGTGCATCACACAGGGAGGTATGACAATTTAGTTTTGCCATGCAATTGCAGGTGAGCGACTACCTTTTTTATTCTTATTTGCTTGTAACATTAATTATACCAACTCACTTTGAGCTTCTCTTCTATAGGTCATCTATATCCCAGCAATCCACCAACCAAAACTTTGGTTCGTAATTCCCGTAACACCTCGAAGAAGAACCATTTTTTCCATTAAAGAAGTAGAGACCATCTTCGACCCTCTTCCACTTTTTCCATTAAAGAAGTAGAGACCATCTTCGACCCTCTTCCACCTCCTATTTTGGATGAGGGGGAGACAGAGGAGAGGGAGGTTGATGAATAAGTCCGGTGGCTGTAAGTCTTAGCGAGGATGATTGTCATGATGATGAAGATGATGAGATGGAGGATGAAGAATTCAAAGATGATGAAGCCAACGCATCCACAAATGACAATTCTGTTTCTCTCTTTATTGATTTAGGAGCCATGGGCTTAGAATTGGATGATGCTTCTTCTAGGGATCTATTCGATGAAGATGATTCATAAACATTTTGCATACTTTAAGCTATGAAATTTTTTGGTCGTGTCATCCATTCATCTCTCTCTCTCTCTCTCTCTCTCTCTCTCTCTCTCTCTCTCTCTCTCCCCCCTCTTCCTTTCTCTAATTTTGTGAAGCATGTTAAATTATGTTAATCAAGTGATAGTGATTAGTTTAGTTGTAACCAAGTGTAATCCCACATAGCAAACTATTGCTCCATGTTTTTATGTCTCTTTTTCTAAAATTTAAAATTTTCATATAATGTTTTTTAAATTTTTATTAAAAGGAGGGAAATACCCAAATTTGAGGGGGGGATGTTTAAGCCAAAATTTGAATGTTTAGGCACTAAATTGCACTTCGAGAATAAATGCAGTATAGCTGCACTTATATTGGACCTTGTAGTTGATCCAGCCTCCTTCTGCTTAGCCTCTTTTGCCTTCAATTATAGACACTGCTTGATCAAGTGATCACTAGCTTTACAATAATGGCGACGCATCTTCTTTTTGCCCTTATCACCAGAATTCCCAGACGAAGTGCTTCCAGCAGAAGCATTAGGAACAAAAATATTTTCCACTTGTAGAAGAACCATGAGAAGTGGTTACATTACTGTTACCACCTTTTCTTTGAGCAAAAATAAAAGCCTCTTTAATTGCATGTTGTTTAGCCCTTTTTTTTTGGAAAGTGACTCTTGCAACAGCAATGTGCATAATGCATCAAACTTGACAACTTCAGGATATCCTTGGGTCATAAATCTCCACATACTAGCAAAAGCCTGGTAAGAATCTAGCAAAGCATCCAGTCTGCACAAGGGAACTGTCAGAAATGACTTCGCCTACAGAAATAAGTTGCTCGTTTATATCCTTGACACCAACAAGGAAAGTATCCATTTTATCTTTCTCATGCATATTCTTTGACTCCAGCTCTTTACACAGCAATGCAATTTTTGCCTCATTGCCACTTGCATAAAGACCAACTAGAATATGCCAAGTTTGTTTTGCAATTTTTTTTGAACAAATATGATGAGAAATAGTGCACTTCATAGACAATGCGATCAATGCATGATCCTTCCCATCTCTTACATCCCAACGAGCTTTCTCAGCCGTAGGCAAAACACTTCCAATAGAAGCAATTCGTGCAACGAAATCTGCAGCATCCTCAACATTACATGTATCCACAGAACCAGGATGTATATCGATGCCTTGCACAATGTTCCAAACGCCCTTTGACACAAGGACATGTGGCATCAAGTAAGCCCACATAGGGTAATTGTCCCAATCCAATTTGTCCCCATTAGCAAACATCTTGAACACATCTGTGTTGTTGTCAACCATGGCAAATGTCTGGACCTGATGTGAAAACTTCCCAAAAAGAGGAGAAAACAAAGTGAGAACAACACAAATTGTAGAAAACTATAAGGGACCTGGCTCACCAAAGCTCACAGACATCTGAGAAAGTGAGCAGGCATGTAATATCGATACTGACGACTAAGCCCGTGAGGACGCAACCTGCTTTGATACCAATTGTTGGAAATATGGTTGCAAGGAAACGCATAGATCTTAATGAAGACGAAGGAAGCTCAAGGCACACAACAAAGAGTGTATTACTTAGTGTGCAATGGAAAGATAAGATAGCCTAGAGTGATGGACATACTATACAATGCACGGAGGGGAAAACCTCCTAGTGAGGGAAAAAATGTCCCGACGGTCTTAAGTGTGTTTACACACATCACTACCACATGTATATAGTAACAATATATGCACTTCTAAGACTTGCACTTGTTGTAAAATTTGTGGATGATAGATGTATAATTCATGATCTCAATTCTCGTGATAAAATTGTTGCATCTGGCATTTTGTGTCGTGAGTTATATAAGGTCATTTTGTATGACAAGTGTGGGAAGAATTTTACAGATGCAATTGTGGATTCAAAAGTTGTTTCAGATGCCAAAATTTGGTATGCATGTTTTGGGCATTTGAATTTTGTGAGTTTATTGTGTTTGCAAAAATTTGATATGGTTGCCTATATGACTCCTCTTGAAGCCCCTTCTAAACATGTTTCTGAAGTCTGTATTTTGGGTAAGATGTAGTGTTCAAATTTTTCAGAAATAGTTTAGTAAGGGCTATATGCAGGTTACAACATGTGCATAGTGACGTTTGTGGACCTATAAAAACTCCATCCTTGGGTAATTACATGTACTTTGTGACTTTCATTGATGATTACTATAGGCATGCTTGGGTGTATCTACTTAAAGCTAAGTCCAAAATATTCATCTGTTAGAAGAAATTTATGGTTATGGCTTAAAATGTCTCTATACGTACAATGGGCACCCTCTGTTCAGATTAATGGATGGGGAGTATATGACTCATGAATTTAATGCCTTTCTGACTAGTCATGGGATAAATGTTCAATGTCATATACACTATGGCAAAATGGTGTTGCTAAAAGAAGAAACAGGTCTTTTAAAAAGATGGCACGATGTACGGTCAAGAGTCAAGCTTTACCACATTTGTTTTGGCTTGACGCTGTCATGTGTGCTACTTATGTACTTAACATGTGTCCTACCAAAGCGTTGCGAACTATGACTCCTTATGAAGCATGGCATGATAAGAAGCCATTTATTGATCATAGGAGTACCTTTGATTATTCAGCTTATGCTTTTGTGCCACAAAGGCAACACAGAAAATTGGATGATAAGGCTGTCAAATGCATTTTTGTTGGTTATAGTCTTGAAAGCAAAGGTTACACTTTATAACATCTACAAAAAAACCATATCTTGGTTTCACAAAATGTTGTATTTGTGAAAGATTCTATTTAGCCTTTATTATCATGTACCAAAGACAGTAATGTAAGCTCACGACATTTATGACACTTTGTTGCCTCTATTCAATGGTGGAAACTTGAATGTAAGTTCCAATGACACAAATATACAACCTATGGAGATTTCCAAAAATGTTAGAGATCGGCGTGCAGACGTACATGATGAACCTTATGTGGAAAGGGCTAAGAATGAAGAGGCTAGGAGTATGCCAAAATAGCTAGTGTATACTTTACATGATAGTAAATTGTATGCACCTATGTCTAGCTGTACTAGTTGAAGTTCTCGCCATGCATCATCTACATCACATTGTTATGCTTTGGTTGTGTCTAGTTTATGCAACAAAAAGGAACCTGTTCCCTTTGATGAAGCACGAAATTTAAAAATTTGGATGGCTATAATGAATTTAAAATATGATTCACTTATAGAAAATGAAACATGGACTTTATATTATTTTCTTCCTACTAAAAAGGTCATTGGTATAGTGGGTTTACAAGTTGAGACATAAGCCGGATGGCGAGATTGATCTCTACAAGGCTAGATTTGTTGCAAAAGGTTATGCAGAGAAAAAAGGCATTGACTATGAAGAGACTTTAGCTCCCATTCGTCATATGACTACTGTTTGTTTTCTATGTGCATTGATAGCTTACTTCCCATGGAGTGTAAATCAATCAAACATTGTTACTACTTTTTGGGAATGGTGATATATTTGAGGAAGTATATGTAACGCAGCCTCGTGGTTTTTTCAAGGAAGGAAAAGAAAAGAAAATGTGCAAATGCAAGAAAGCTTTATATGGATTGAATCAGTCTCTTGGTGCTTGGTATGAGAAATTTGACACTCATTTGATTAAACAAGGCTTTTGTAACAGTCCAATTGAAAGAAATTTGTATTTCAAGGGTGAGGTGATGTATATCCAGTCTCGTTTTGTATGTAGATGATTTGTTGATTACTAGTCCAAATGAGTCACACATTATTGAATTCAAGGCTAAATTGAATGCTACTTTCAAGTTGAAATACTTGGGGCTTTTACATCATTACTTGCGCACACAGTTCAAGCAGTGTGATGGAGGTATTGTTTATTCTTAGTCAAGAATCTCTTTGATTTTCTTAAGGAGTTTCAATTTGAGTACTACTTAATAAGTCCTTTAACAAGTCCTTTTTAGTAGTACTCCCTTTGCTCTAGCTCTACCAAGATCGGCTATTGTCTTGGGGGGTCACTATGATTTGTATCAAGCAAGATACATAGAGACATTACTATGTAAGTTTGGACTTCCCGATAGCAAACCTATTGCTACTCCAATGGAGACAAGTTTGAGATTGAGTCTTCATGATGGAGATATTGGAGATGTATAAATACCTTATTTACGTATGTAATACGAGGCCATATATTCGGTTTGCAATCTCACAGGTCATCAGATTTATGCATAGCCTAGGGTCTAAGCATTGGTAGGCTGTTAAAAGGATCTTTCGCCACTTGAGTGGCACTTTACATATTGGGTTGTTTAATTTGAAGGCGGATCATTGCCATCATATTTACATGTTTTTTCATGCTTAGATTGGGTTGTTTGTTATGTGACACACGAGTGTCCATATGTGGTTTTTGTTCATGCGCAACACTTCGTGCATATCCTGGGTGAGCAAGAAGCAATCAACTATGACCACGTCCAATTGTGAAGCTGAGTACAGGGTAGTCTTCATAGGTATGGTTGAGTGTGTATGGATCAGATGCCTTATGGTTGACTCCTATGTTGAATAGGACAAGACACTACCAACATCATCTACATTGATAGCTAGAGTGCAATGGCAGTTGCGAGGAACCAAGTTTTTCATGCTCGCACAAATCACATTGAGGTGCATTATCAATATGTCAAGGAGAGGCTCTCAGCAGGACACAATAGTTTAGCTTATGTGCCGACACAGGACACTCTTGCAGATCTATTCACAAAGGCATTGACTTATGAGAAGTTTGAAGCTTTTCACAAAGCTTTGGGCTTGTTTTCTTCGTGAATTGATCATGTCCTTAGGACATGGCACTTATCTATACACTATGTGTCATCTCTCATTCACCACGTCACTCCCAGGGGGGATTTGTTACCATATATGTGGTGGTGATGTGTGAGCACACTTAAGACCGTCGGGGCACTTTTTCTCCCACTAGGAGGTTTTATCCACGGTGCATTGTATATACACCCATCATTCTAGGGCTAACTTATCTTTCTATTTGTGCACTAAGCAATACACTCTGTTGTGTGCCTTGAGCTTCTTCATCTTCTCCAAGCTATGTGTGCATCCTTGCAACCCTAATTCCAACAAAGAATGCACATATTTGTTGGGCTTCCAATCTTTACTTAAATCTCATAAATCAACCTGCTTTTCAAAAAAAAAATCATACATAATCTATCAAGAATATAAGCTTATAACCAAAACCACGTAAATGAGATTAGAAATTCTCTTTTGATGTTTCAATTGAGGGACTAGTTGTGATAAATTGAAATCGACAAAAAGTTTCAAAATTTTGAACATTCGTACGGTTTATATCTCGCAGGTGAAATATGAGAATTTTTAGTGGGTGCAGTTTTGAGATAGAAGAAAGCTTACATAAACAACTATAATCTAATACTTGGATAGCATGTATTAAAATCTATTAAGTTATGTGAGTTCATTACACAAGTTCCATGCACGTGGTTATATACGAAGTGAAACATGTTATTTGTATAATTTGGAGAGTCTTCATGTTAGGCAGACACCTCCATAGCTCCTATATCTACTATTAGACCTTTTGATTATTAATCGACCTTTGCTACTATGCTAAGCTATGTTAGATCATTTTGGACCTCTCTTATGCCCTATTCATCATGATCAACCCCTATTAGGTTACTATTAATTATAATAAGTTGATTAACTCAAACACCATCTTTGAAGCACTATTATGAATTTGTAGATTTTCACAATGCATCTTGGGCCATACCTTCCACGCAAAGGCACAATCAAAAAGCCCTTTGCTGCTAAATAAAAGCAAAGTGTCGTTCTTCCTCGCAACAAAATCTGAAGGCAATTGGAGTTTTTGGGTGCAACTCTACACGATTTGCAAAAAATTTAGCAAGCATTCAATTGCATATCTTCCACTCAAAGAGGAAGATGAAGATATGGCTAGTTATTTCAGGAGGCTAAGCTCCATGTGCACTCAAGGACCTATTTAGAGTACCTTGTTGATGAGGAGGACAAGGCAGCAATGCTTCTCAAAGCACTTCAAGACAACAAGGACTTTGAGTAACTTGTCACCGTCCTAAAGGATGAGAATCCAAATTTAGAGCAAACATGAAACTATGTTAATCACTTTTTCAAATGACTAGCATGAAAGACAAGATGAACGTGAAAGGAAGTTGGTAGTTCTAAGTTAATCTTAACTCAACAACCTTATTAAGTAACTTGAACAGACCACAATACCAAGGTGAAAACTTAATAATCCTTTGATGGTCAAGTTGAGCTCAATCATGCCCAACCTTCAAATTCTTTAATGTTCTCGCGCCTCTTTTGTTTTAAAATCCCCTTCCTCAAAGATCATCCAATGTCCTTTCTTATCCTCAAATTTCTTGTAGCGGTCTTCAATCTTATGTACATTATGACGAGCAATGTGTAACATATCCATGTATACTCAATAAAGAAACTAGTTTTTAAAAAAATTCAATGTTCTTGGGCAAACTTTGAACATTTCTATCATCAAATCATATTGAGCTTATAATAATTGTAAGCACAAAGTTACAACAAACTTTATTCTTTATGATGAGGATGATTTTGTATATAACAGATAACCAGAATAGCCAATGTGGCACTGACAACTACCCTCGAGGAGATGATTATTTTCTAAAAGAAAAATTTTTCCTTAAAAACAAGGTATAGCCTAATAAAGTACATTTGAGAGACTACTCAACATATAAATAGTACCTGAAGCCCTCCATATATAGAAACACTCAAAACTAGAGCTATGTTTAGAAAATAATTTGGCAATAAGTCTTGCTCAAGAGATTTTCTCTCTCTCTCTCTCTCTCTCTCTCTCTCTCTCTCTCTCTCACACACACACACACACACACACACACACACACACTTTTTTTTGTAAATCTGATTTGATTAATTTACAATGGGAAACCTCAAACTGAGGAAAACCCATGAAAAAGAAGACAAACAAAAACCGGAGCACTATTGAGACTCTGAGGGCTAGTACCAACCATCATAAGCAAAATGCAGCGCTGATGCCAGATGGCCCACAGAACCCAAAATCTAAAACAAACAACCAAAGGAGAGGATGAGAAAGCCTTGCTCCGATGCAGACTCTCCAATCGAAGGGAATTGCCGAGAGAGGATTGCCGGCCATGCCATTCCAAACGCAAGGTGGTGATAGCCTTCCAATCAACAATGAGAGAAGAAGGGACATCCAGGAATGTGCCCTTCAAGCTTGCCAAAAATGACCTCCCAATATGTTGGCTGCCAATGACCTAAAGACGGTGTGACGATATGCCCGTCTTGGTGGCATGTGCGCACGGGCGTGCGCACACACACACACACACAGAGCATGACTACCGATTGTCATGCATAATCTACAAATGGAACATTTTTCTTCTATAGAAGGGAGCACAAAGTCTTCAAGTGGAAACATAAACAGGAACAGGCAAACCTACAAGTACATTGAGCATCTTCAACATAAAGATGCCCTTGAATCGAGTAAAAATTTTCTTTTATATGTACATCAAATCTCATCTAAAGTTTCCATCCCTGGTATCAAGATTACGGATTATTCGAGAATACTTTTTTCTTCCAAAAAAGGAGGTGACTTACTAACACAAAAAAAATAAAGAATAAAAGAAGTAACAAATGGCAAGAGATTTCTGCTCTGTGGGTAATCCCTTTCAGAAAGCCTATTAAAAGGACTCTTGCAAGCTGAAAGTTTTCCAAGCAGCCTGTTTCAAAAAATACAATATGAAGCCCATTATAAGCCAGAAACTCTCTCTCTCTCTCTCTCTCTCTCTCTCTCTCTCTCTCTCTCTCTCTTACCCCCCCCCCCCCCCCCCCCCCCCCTTACGACGATAAAATTCTCTTCTTCTCAGGTGTGTGTGTGTGTGTGTGTGTGTGTGTGAATAAAAAGAGGAAAATGGTATACCCTTTCTGTCACCCAAGTGGGGTAGATTGGTTATGCCATTTCCCTCTTGAATAGCAGGTCTTGAGTTCCAACTCTCGTCGGATAGATCTTTGAGATCTCTTGGGACAGTTTCCTACGATGTTAAAATTCTCTTCTTCTTCTCTCCCCACAGCAGCCCATACCAAACCCAATTGATTACCCCATGTTTTTAGACTGACATAGTCTTCCTCATACCATTAGAAGCAAGTAGATTATCATCAAAGGCTGTTTTTTGACTTCTTTTTCTCATTTATTTTCCCACGAAGCTTATGGAAGCGAACATGCTAGGTGCAACGAAGGATAAGCACACCTTGCTCGGTTGTGCCTACTATTTAGGTTTTTAGATATTTGCTTAAGAAGAGCTGGGTGACCGCACAATTAACATGACACACAATCAGATATCACACTAATCCAAAGACGAAGGCGTGGCACGTTTATGCTACTATTTAGTTCTTTGGCTATTTGCTTAGGGGAAGTTTCTAGACCACACGATAAAGATGATAGAGGATTCAATATCAGACTAATCCAAATACCCCATCCTTGCCAGTTGCGCTACTACTACAAAAACAAAAACAAAAAAGAAATAAATAAAAAAGACGTACAAAGGGTGGCTCCTCTCTCATAAAGGTGAGGGAGAATGGATGATACAATTAGTGAGGGGATCCGAGGGTCTACATGATTGGGTGATACATGGGGGCTTGATGAAACAACCTTCGGTAAAAAAGAAGAGGAGGTTTTTTTTTTTTTTTTTTGGGGGGGGGGGGGTTTTTTGTGCGTGCGGGGTCATGAGGTTCTCACCAACACCATCAAGAGCCCCCACTTAGTCACAAGAGTGTTATTTGCTTCCAAATTGCAGAAACGATGCGTACAAGAACCATACATCAGATCCAACCAAATGACAACTTGGCACCCGATGTACACTCTCCAATGCTTGAAACTCACATCTAACCTATGGCTCCAATCAGCTCCCACAAAACAAGACACCTCTTGGTGGCTAATTTGGGACTTCTCGTAAGTGCCAGATCTGATGGGCTGGAAAAAACTTCATGGCTGAAAATGGCGGACTCTCCGACTGATCTTGTTCAATAACTTCAGAGATTAAATTGGATACTTTCTGGCGCCTTCTTAAAAGGTTGGAACTTGGCTGAATTGCATCAGATCTGAGGCTGACCTCTGGCCACCCCAAGACGCTGATGATGCTGAAGATTTGGCTGCTTATGGCGCCCAGAACGCATGAGAAGGATGGTTAGTGAACAGCCAAGCAGGGGTGCCGACACTGGCAAATCTGGCTGATTTGGCCAAGGCTGACCGGGAAGAGGCAAATCTGCCCATTTTCATCAGGGCTGATTGCCCTCCACTGAAAACTCTTTAAGTACTCCTTAGGTGGCCCCTAAAGATCCTGCCCAATGGGCTACATCTCTCCTAGCAAGAGGATATTTTGTACAAGAGTAAACGGAGGACACCATGAAGCAGCACATAAGAAGATTGACACCAAGATACACGCAGTCTTACAAGAATGTCAGCTACAAGAATCGCTCGGCCTCAAGGTCACGATTGGCGGGCTCCACTCACCGTGGTGCACCAGCAAGAACACTCTTGAAGAAGTAATAACCAAGCTCAATGACATTCTTCAACCTGTCGTCATTACACCTGAAACTGTCAATTGGATCAACGGCATGTGCCACCCGAGCATTGCATACTCACTTTCAAGGACAAAGATGAATGGATGAAGCTGGTACGTCAATCTCGACTTCTCAAGGGAAAATAAGTTTTGGATCGTTGAGGAACTAACCATGAATCAACTCAAGAGTAAAGCAAGCAAGCTCAAGAAGATGCATGAAGCACACAAGCAAGGTAAATGGGCAGTCTGTCGAGGTGGCAAAGGCGTCATCCAGGAATTTCGAACTCCCAAACCAGCTCTCTCATTAGCTGACCCCCCTTAGGTTTTGTTCTTTCCTTTATTCTACCCTCTTGATGGACCCTCAGTCGTTAACCAATATGTATCGATCATCCTGACTTAGAAGGAACAGTTGTAATGCTTTGCTTTGGTCCCATGGGTCATATATGACCTTAGTGGACGATAGCTCTCTCTCTCTCTCTCTCTCTCTCTCTCTCTCTCTCATATAATGACACTGAAAGTTGTTCTTGAGGAAAGCACATCACATGGTAGGAGGATTTACTATACCTTCGTGGCTTTTCATAAAGCATTTGATACTATTCCCAGAGCTCGATTGATGCAAAGACTGCAGGAGATGGGAGTACCTACAGAGCTGAATTGGGGAGTCATGGCTTTTTACAAGACAGTTGTGGGGTAGGTTCATACTCCCGAGGGGTTATTCACTCCACAGTTGGAGTGAAACAGGGATGCTGTTTCTCCCCTACATGGTTTGTATGTAGATGAACATTGAGAGGGGAGGCGACAGAGGAGCATAGCTAGCAAGGACCTAGATTTCATTACTATTGTATGCAGATGATATTGTGTTAATCTCAGATTCGCTAGAGGGGCGACAATTGGATGCATTGCACACTCTTGCTAGTGATGAAGGCCTGCCGGTGAACCTTGGCAAGACCAAAGTTATGATGTTCAACACCATAGCACGGTGGGTCACACAATATGCACTGACCTTCACATATGATCAGCAGACGGTTGAGTATACAGACGCATACACTTACTTGGGAGTGGTCTTCAAAGTTCAATGGTCCAAAGTTCTCTTTGAGGAGAGCAAAAGAGACCAGACTGACAAGAGCACATGCAGCTTTGTGGAGATGGAGAGGATGTGTTCGCAGATTCAATTTTAGGAACCTTGAACAAAGCTCTAGATATTCGACAAATTGGTTACTTCAGCTATGCTTTATGGGTGCAAATATGGGGACCATCAGTAGACCATCATAGGCGAGCTGGCAATACTGATGGATGGAGATGTATGGAGAGGCCTCTGGTCTCTATGATTTTCCGGATGATTAGGGCAAAGGCCTCTGTTACCCCACGAGATTATTCGTGTGTAGCTTGCTGCTCCCCCGCGTATTATAGAGGCCCTTAACAGATCCGTCTCTTTATTTTTTCCCAAGAAAAAGATCCTTCTATTAGTTAATAAAACTACCCATTGGGCTACAAACTGGTTGGGCTACAAACTGGCCCAACAAGAGGGGAGGGCTAAATCATCATGAGGGGAGACTCTCCCAATGAAAAAATGAGATATGTACAATGACAACTAAATCAAGATATGGGAGGGGGAACAACCAAACAAGTGGGCGGTAATTCCACCTAGGAGTTCCCATGGTGTAGAAAGGCCCTGGCCGACAGAGTAGTAGAAATACCCCGCATCTGGTCAGAGCTGCCCTGCAACCTCTCAAACTGACCTCAAAAGTGTATGGATCAGCTCCAGCCATATATCTCGTGCAATCTCTACTGGTGGGATGGGGCGGGCCTCGAAGATGCGGAAGCATCGGCCTCTCAATATGAACCAAAGGGTCAGGCTGCAGATAAGCTCCCAGCAAAACTTTCTATCACTACTACACTCCTGGGGCATAATCTTTGTGACAGGCTCGAGTGTGGGTTGGCCCTCACAGAGAGGACAATCACAAGACAGGCCAGAGAGTTCCGGAGCGGCTGAAGAACGTGGCAAGAAAGGAAAGATGAAAGCAGGACTCGTACCAGATTGTATGGGGACCGACCCGAATCAGATGGACGAAAGCACAGAACTTTGCCGCTCATGGGGTAAAGTAAGAGATTAGGAAGCCCTCATCTTCTTTGATGGAGAAGCCAAGGCCAACTTCATTTCACCTGAATTGGCGGCTCGGCTTGGAATTACACCCAAAAGAATGGGGCCACAGGCGAAGGCAGTTCTAGCGGCACCCGAACAGGATGTTGCCATTACACCTGTCATTATCAAACTTCGTTTGCATTGTCAAGGGTACAAGATTGTCCATGTTCAAGGACAGAAGAATTTAGTAGCAGATGCATTGTCTCGGAAGCCCTTGGTTCTGGCTATTTCCGCGATTCATCACCGAAGCTTCGAGGATATAGTTGACTAGTATGCAACAGATCCTGACTTTGCTGACATTTTTACTCGAATACAGAATGGGGAGACAGTTTTACGCTATTCCTTACAGGACGGCTATTTGATGCGGAAAACAATGTTATGTGTTACACAGCCTTTGAGGGAAAAGATCTTGACAGAGTGCCACTGTCCACCTAGCAGGCCACCGTGGCATAGATACCATCTTGAAGGGTGTGGAGCGTTACTTCTATTGGTCGAGGCTTAAAAAAGGATGTGGATGATTTTGTTCGCACTTGTTTAGTATGCCAAAAGGTCGAGTTTGACAGGCATAAGGCACAGGGACTACTACAGCCTTTACCCATTCCCACCCACACTTGGGAAAGCATTGCTATGGAAGGCCAATCACGAAATGGTTGCTACTGATCCCCGGTTTACTAGTTTGTTTTGGAGGGCAATCTGGTAGAACCTTAGCACACGGTTGCAGTTCTCGTCCTCGTTCCACCCGAAGACAGATAGCCAATTTGAGAACATCTAAAGCAGGTTTTTGATCTTCTTAGGCAACACAAATTCTATACTAAAGTGTTTTGAATTTGCTGAAGTCTTATTTTTCGGACCAAAAGACTTAATGGGAAAAGTATTTTCCCTTGGTGGAATTTGCCTACAACAACACACGGGAAGGCACCATTTGAAGTATTCGAGGGGTGCTAAGAAGGTTCCTCCATTTCTAAGCACCTAAGACAAGATTCTTTTGTAGTTTTTTTTTTTTTTTTGGGAAGGGGAGGGGGGAGGGGGGGGGGGGGGGTCTAGAAGGCATGCAAGGCCATCTAGCCGTTCAAAGGAGGACAGCTTATCCTCTTTTGACAATGACCAGATCGACAAGAAAACCAAGGAGTTCAAGGAAGGGAGGCAGTTAGGTTTGAGACGTTTTCACACTACTAGGACACCCATCGAACCCTTATTTTTGTACAACAGTTTGACGTCACCTTCTCTAGAGGACGGTTCTCAAAACATTCCACGGTGTGAAAAGCGGCATCTTACTTGAAAGGAACTTTCACGTCAACTTGGATATCATATGAATATGCAAGAGATGTCATCACGGGTTGGCAACACTTGAAAATGACTGAGAACGATACATTGAATGAATACTACCACAGGTTTTGGGATACTTATGTGCTAGTGTCTTTGTTTTGGAAGATTACTTTTTGACCAGATTGAGCGGTTTTGTTGTGGCTTGCTAAAAGAGATTTGCGACTGTTGTCTAAATCAAAAATCTGACTCTATTCAGAGACTTATGCGACATGCTAAGGAACGATTTGGAACGCACGCCGGCTCATTGACTTATCTTACGGACAGGATAATATCCACCTCAACAAGGCAAGAGTCTGCCAGATTGAAAGAATGAATCAGGGGAATCGGATGACAACTCATCACAAGATTCTGAGAATCAGAGGGTTCAGACGAGCTAAGGGAACCAGATGCAAGTTCATTAAAGGATTCCAAAGAAAGGCGATCAGATGATAATGCGTCTTAGGGTTCTGATGATTGAGATTGACCTACCAATGGATAGGGGAAGCGAAAGACGTTACCCACAGGTCCCAGGGCACAAGGAAAGAAAGGAAAAAGGGAATCAATTGGTAGATCAGAGAATTCCCCAGAACCAGGAGAAGATTTTTGAAGCTAATCAGTATGATCTAGATCTGGATACTGCTTTTGCCAAGGTGCACAAGGCTCTTGAGAAGTCTCAAGCACGGCATAAGAAGGCAGCCGACAAGATTCGACACGATTAACAGCTGAAGGAAGATAATTACATGCTTTAACGGTTTGAAAAGGCACACCTAAGAAAACGAAAAGGAAAGGAGCGGCTTTTTCCAAAGCTAAGATACTATGGCCCTTTCCAGATTAGAGAGAAGATCAATGATGTATCCTTCAAACTTAAGTTTCCAGAAACTTGGAAGATTCATAATTCTTTTCATGTGAGTCTCTTGAAAAATTTCAAGGGTGAGGTGCCAGTCAACAAGGGGGCGAAACTTGAAATGGAAGAGAGCGAGGAGATTCTCGTTTGGAACAGATACTTGCTCACCAAGAAAGAAAGGAGAAAGGTAAAGTGAACAGCGGTTCTTAGTTAAGAACCATTCGGCATTGAATGCAAAGTAGATGGAGGAGGACCTAGCAGATACCCCTCAGATTTGGAACTTTACCTTGACGCTTTTGGTCTAGCTTTGGCTATTCCAAGAGTTCCCGGAGATCAGCGGGTTGAATCTGGTGTATGTGGGACAGCACAAGAGGGGAGTTACTCCGCTCCTTTGTCACAGATTGCCTGGATGGAATAAAGTCACTAATTTTCCTTTGGACTTCAGGGATATTGATGTGCTGACAGTATTCTGCTAGATGACTGTATGAAAGTACTTCGACATAAGAATTTTCGTAACTTCTTCTGATTGATGAACACTCTAACATGTGATTGTGTTTGAGTGCACGACATAAAGACGAAATGACTGTTGTAACAGACTTGGACACTCCAAGTCGAGATTCTACCGCGACACCACAAGAATTCACTTCAAAACAGTTCACAGTTTACAATTGATTCGACGTTGGCCCGGCGGAGTTCCGTGCCTAGAGATATTGGCCCCATAGACTGGCGCTCCTTTCGGTATTTCTTTTGTATTAATCTATTGCCAAAGTACAATAGAGTGGTTGGGTCTCACTCTCAATCTCTGCTTCCAGATGCTCTGAGAAGTGAGAGGCCATGCCATACTTTTAAAGAGTTACAAGGGATGACAAAAGCAGAGCCTGAAAATCAAAAGCTTTCAAAAATAAAGCAAAGTCTTTTCACAAGCCCTTTTAGGGAATTAAAGCAACTCCCAAAAAGCTGCCCAATAATTTGCATGGATTTTTTCAGCCGGGCATTGCGTAGAGAAAAGCATGTCTCCATACAGCTCCCACGTCAGCCTTGCTGCCGCATCCAGTGCCGCAAATTTTAGACAGGCCGTACGGCAGTGCCACGTCAACATTCAGCAGGAATTTCGGGACCAGCCAACCGGGGAGAAGGTGTGTGCTTTTCTCTGCTACTCCCTATGTCCAGGGTTATGCCTAACACAACACCTGGGGGGTGTATATGCGTCCTGCCCAAAAGGCTGCCACATCACTGATTTGTGACATACCCCCCTCTTGAAAGCATTGTAATCGCCCTCGATTACGCCTACAAAAATAGACAGAAGCCAAAAATTGTCTTAGCAGACACTGAATGTTAGTACCGACGCACTAGGAACACACATCTAGCTCATGTACCAATCGACAATCACATCACAGGACATCACATGACAAATCACATTCAACATTCATTCGGATCTCAGACCATGATTTATCGGCAATGCAATTAGCAGTCGCATCTAGATCACTCAGGACCTCATAGATGCCCGATTGACTAACCCCTATTGCAACCATGTCTATCAAGATCATTCAGATCAAAATGCTACAATCATTTCGTCTATCAGTTCCAGCACTTAAACAAGTCAAGAGCAAGTCAGTATCATGTTCGGGAATTCCAATTCATAAAGTCATACAGCAGAACACTGTCAGCTCTCAGTATCCCTAAAGCTCAAAGAGACATCAGTGACTCTAGTATCAAAAATCGAGGCATCTGTTGACAAAGGAGCGGGGTAACTCCCCTCTTGTGCATAGCCACTGGACCAGATATCTATGGTAAACCAAAATCTTTAAGGTAAAGTTTCACAATCTGAGGAGTATCTACTAGGTCCTCCTCCTCCATCCACTTTGCATCCAATGCAGGATAGTTCTTGAATTTAACCAAGAACAGCCTTCTTACTTTACCCTTAATCTTTCTGTCCTTATGTGCCAATATCTGTTCTGGAACAAGGATCTCCTCGTTTTCTTCCACTTCGGGTTGCTCATCAGGCTCCCCATCTTCGGGCACATCGCCTTTAAAAGGCTTCAAGAGACTCACATGAAATGCATTGTGAATCCTCCAAGTGTCGGGCAGCTTCAGTCGGAAGGAGACATCATGGATCTTTTCGGAAATTCTGGAAAGGTCCACACTATCTCATGCTAAGCTTTCAAGAAAGCCGCTCCTTTCCCTTTTTCTTTGCGGACGTGCCTTTCCAAAATGTAAGAGCACTCAATAGTTCTCCTTTAATTTCAAATCACCACGAAGTCAATCAGCTGCCTTTTTCTGAGATTTCTTGAAAGCCTTCCACACCAAGTCCCTCGTGAACTGGTCGGCTTCAAAGAAAAATCTTATCTTTCACGTTAAGGAAGGGTGGAACCTTCAATAATCTCAAATGACACCTTCCCCATCAAAGAGTTAATCGTGTTTCTGTAGGCATATTCCACCAAAGGTAAAACCCTTCCCCATGTAGTCTTCTGATCAAACGAAGAAGACTTCAACAAATCCAGTGCCACAAAATTAGCAATCTTTGATTGCCCGTCAGTCTGCCGGTGTAACGATGACAAGAACTGCAACCACGTGCCTATGTTCTCCCAAATAGCCGTCCAAAACAAACTCGTGAACCTGGGGTCCCTGTCGGAGACAATCATCCCAGGCATGCCATGTAATCTGAAGATCAAGGCAATAAACAATCGTGCCCACGCTGTGTTCTCGGGAGATCAAAAATGAAATCCATTGCAATACTTTCCCAGGGGCGGGTGGGTATGGGTAAAGGCTGTAACAATCCCTATGCTTTATGCCTGTCAAACTTGACCTTTGGCATACCAAGCAACTGCACACAAACTCGTACACATCCTTCTTGAGTCTCGGCCAAGAGAAGTATCTCTCTATCCCTTCCAAGGTGGTAGCAATGCCGCGGTGATCCGTAAAAGGCGGACAGTGGCATTCGGTTAGAACCTTTTCCTCAACAGCTGTGTAACACACAACATGGTTTTCTTCATCAAGTAGCCATCCCGAACGGAATAGTACGCTCGGCGCTATTACCTCCCCATTCTGTATTCAACTAAAAATGTCTACAAAATCTGTATCTGTGACATACTGATCGACCATATCCTCGAAGCTTCTATGATGTATCACGGAAATAGCCAGAACCAACGACTTCCGGGACAAAGTATCTGCCACCAATTTCTTCTATCCCTGCACATGGACAATCTGGAAGAAAAACTGTGACAAGATGTTTGCCCACCGTATCTGCTTTTCCGATAGCTGCTTCTGTGACAAGAAGTAGCGTAAACTCCAACCATCTGTGGAAACCCTGAAATCGGCTCCGAGTAGGTAATGTCGCCACTGAGTAGGAGCATGGATAGCCGCCAAAAGCTCTTTCTCACAAATCTGTGCTATCAATTCCGGCCTTGAGAACAATCAGCTCTCGTAGACAATGACATTGGCCTTCTTGCATTAAGACCGCATCCAGACTACGACCACTAGTATCACAATATACTTCAAACGACTTCTGCAAATCCGGCAAAGTCAAAAACTGATCCTATAGTCAAATTCTATTTCAATTCCTGAAAGGCGGTCACTTTTGTGGATCCCCACGAGAAAAGGACTCCTTTCTATGTCGACAAATGCAAAGGGATAAACAACCTCTGCAAACTACCTGATGAACCGCCGGTAGTAGGAACATAAGCCCAAAAAGCTTTCAACTTCATGGACATTCTTCAAACCGAGCCAACCACGGATAATCTCTATCTTGGCCGGGTCCATCTGCACTCCTGCGTTGAGACAATGTGTCCCGAACAGGTGTATCTCTGGGCTCGGCTCACACGGTAAGGTGGCCGGTTCGGTGGTGTGATTCCAAGTATCACATCAATGGAGCTGGTGGCAACTCGCCTGGCAGGCCCTCTGAAAAGCAATCAACATGAGTGTGGAGAAAATCTTGGCATTCTTTGTTCAGGTCAAAACATATTCGTCCTTCATTCATCGTTCAGTTCTCTCCCAAAAAAAAAAGTGAGTAAAGAAACTGAAGTTCATCAAGTACAATCTCTGAGCCCTTCTTTTGTCAAAGTCGCTTTCTTGGCCCAGTAGTCAACCACGGCGTTGTTCTTGTGGTACCAAGGGATTTCGAGTAGTACGTCACAACCTCTCAAGGAAATTACGTAGAAATCCTCGTGCCCTAAACAACCCCGTCATTGCAAACGAAGTTTGCCAATGATCGGTGTAATGGCAAAATCCCGTCCGGGTGCCGCTAGAACTACCTCCGCCTGTGGCCTCAGCCTGTCGGGCGTAATTCCAAATCGAACCGCCAATTCAAGTGAAAAGAAGTTTGCCTTGGCTCTTTCAAAAGAGCTTCCTGATCTTTCCCTTTGCCCTAACAATGGCAAAGTTTGTACTTTCATTCATTTGATTCGGTTTGGGTCCCACGCAATGTGATACCAGTTCTGTTTTTTTTTATCTGCCTTTTCTGCCACGTCCCTTAGCTGCTTTTTGGAACTTTCTGGCCTTTGTTCATCCTATTTATTCGGTGCCTTGTTAGGGCACTTCGCGGAGATATGCCCAGTTTCCCCGCATTCAAAACACTTCCCCTCTTTGATATAACCAATCCTCTCTCGACGAGTGAGTTGGGGTTGTACATCCTTTTCTTTCGTTTCTGGGGTGCTCTTCTTCTTTCTACTTTCATTTTCCAAAGTCTGTTCGGTTTTCTACGTCATGATCTCATTTGTGGGGTAAGTCAAACTGCAAGAATGAATGGCAAAACCCCGTTTTGCATGACACATCAGTTCCTGAATGGCTCTTCTTCTTTCTACTTTCATTTTCCGAAGTCTGTTCGGTTTTCTGCGTCATGATCTCATCTGTGGGGTAAGTCAAACTGCTAGAATGAATGGCAAAACCCCGTTTTGCATGACTCATCAGTTCCTGAATGGAATCTGACTTTTGCTCTAAGCAGTGATCTCAGATTTCCGTAGGAAGTCCCAAGGTAAACCGCTCAATCTATTCATTGAACGAGATCTTCTTAAATGAAGAGGCTGGTAGAAAGGAGCTCCAGAATCTCTCGCAATATGCGTCCAATATATCCTTCTTGGTCATCCGAAGATGGTTCCAAGCAGTTCCAATGTCGCATTTGTACTCTCGAGTCAGCCAAGAAGAAATAAAAATCCTTTTAAATTTCAGCCATTTAACTAGCGTTGTCTTGTTTAATAGAAGCGTGGACCACCAAGTCCAAGCATTTCCTTTGAAGTAAGAAGTAGCCCTCCGAATCTTGGAGTGCTCTGAGTAACACCCTCCAGAGAAAGCTATGTCAAACTGCTGTATGAAAGACAAAGCCTTAGAAGCATCTCTATAACAAGAAAACGTGTCAAATTTAATTGACTGTCCACCTTCCTTAAACTCTCGGACTTTCTTGCTTTTATCTTCCAGGAAGTCATACTGGTTTGCTTTATAAAAATTCTTCTTCTGTGCACAAAAGCTGTTGTCGTCAGAGTCCGAACTATTTGAAGACGAGCCCTCTGTACAACTGTCAACCACGAGGCGAGATTTACGCTTCTTTGCCTTTTCCTTGCCCATTCCGAAGCTTTGCTTTTTGTTTCGCTTTTTGCCTTTTCAGTCTTCTTCGCTCGAGTCAGAGGAGCTAGAAGAACTGTCAAAAGAAGAAGAAGAAGAACTGCGTACTCCTTCAAATCAAACACGCTTCTTTTGTTTTCTTGGCGACGCTAATGTAGACTGACGACCCAAATAACCCGGGAAGTCAGCGCCTTTCTTCTGCTTTTTGTCGTGCTTTTCTGCTTTGTTCTGCGCGTCAAAGAGCTGAGCAATTCGTGCATCAACCACCTCTTCTAATTCTTGCCATGTGTACATCCTTGGACTAGGAGGTTTCTTCAGTGCCAGTTTGAGGGGTGGTTCTGTGGTCTGCCGCCACTGTGCATGCACCTCGTCGAAGGAGGTCTAGCTCATAAATTTTGCAAATTTCGGATCCTTCGCAAAATTTAGCATCATCTTTGTTGCATCGCCGATCAATCGTCGACGCTCCATCTCTTCGATCTCTGCCTAAGTAGGACGAGGCGGGCCGCACTCCTACCTGAATCTTCGTTTGATCTCTTCCCGCATCTCCGAATGCAAACAAAGTCGACTGATCTTTGTCTGAAGCCATAAGTGCCGCGTAAAAAGGATCGGATTTCCCGTAGAAGAGAAATTGGCCGTGCTCTGATACCACTGTAACAGACTTGGACACTTCAAGTCGAGATTCTACTGCAACACCACAAGAATTCACTTCAAAACAGTTCATAGTTCACAATTGATTCGACACTGGCCCAGTGGAGTTCCATGCCTAGAGATATTGGCCCCAAAGCTGGCGCCCCTTTCGTATTTCTTTTTATATTAATCTGTTGCCAAGGTACAATAGAGTAGTTGAGTCTCACTCTCAGACTCTGAATCCAGATGCTCTGAGAAGTGAGAGGCCAGGCTACATTTTTAAAGAGTTACCAGGGATGCCAAAAGCTGAAAATCAAAAGCTTTCAAAAATAAAGCGAAGTCCTTTCACAAGCCCTTGTAGGGAATTAAAGCAACTCCCAAAAAGCTGCCCAATAATTTGCGTGGACTTTTCAGCCTGGCATTGCATAGAGAAAACCATGTCTCCGTACAGCTGCCACATTAGCCCTGCTGCTGCATCCAGCGCCGCAAATTCCGAACAGGCTGTACGGCAGTGCCACGTCAGCATTCAGCGGGAATTTCGGGACCAGCCAACCGGAGAGAAGGTGTATGCTTTGCTCTGCTGCTCCCCATGTCCAGGGCTATGCCTGACACAACACCTCGGGTGTATGTGTCCTGCCCAAAAGGCTGCCACGTCACTAATTGTGACAACTATAGCATTTCGGTCTTGAGAATCTCTATAGGCATGATCGCAATAAGAATTAGTTAATCCAACATCAGTGAGATTCGGGATGGATCTAGATGCGATTGCTAAATACGTTGCTGGCAGTCATGGTCTGAGATTTGGAATGAATTTTTCTGTGATTGATTTGATTTGAATGTGATGTGAACGTGACTATCGTCTTTGTGCAAGTACTGTATTTGTGTCGTCTAGTGCGTCGGTACTTAGAGTCCGTGTCTAATGAATTGGTTTATCATTTACGGCTAGTCTGTTTTTGCAGGCGTAATCGAGGGCGATTACAATTCTTTCAAGAGAGGGTATGTCAACTGGTATGAGCACCTGCGGCAGAGACTATACGGACATGCCGCAATTTGCACTGACATGCTGTACAAACGGCCGGAATTAGCGTGGCAGCAGTACGGATTTTGACATTTTGCGCTGATAGGTGCTCACGTGGCAGGTTGTTGCTAAATAGACTATTTTCTTATTTTCTTATTTTCTCGAGTAATTTCTTTTTATTGAAATTAGGATATTTAAAGATGTGCACTTGAACCGTAAGGTTAGGAACTGTAGATCTACTAAAATTATTAAAAGGCTCAGGAACGGAAAACTCTGATGCGTCATATGATGGGTGACATTAAGCATCGCGAAGGGGTTTTATCGTTAGTTCGGTAGGAGAGATCGGGAAACGAGTATTCCTAATGCATCACGTGATGGGGTGACAGGAGCATCGGAAGGGAATATCTCATTGTTCTGGTAGGAAATCCGAGCTGGAAAGAGGAATACGCGTAAAGACGCAAGCACAAGAATAAAGATGGGTTCTGAGAAACTTTTCTTAAAAAGCGGAATATTTTAACAAGTTTTCCGGGAAGAGCAATCGCTTTCCCGCGAGGAATCTATGTCTGCATTGCATTTGTGCATGTGGTTGCATCCAAGGACCCCTCGGAAGTGTTGTGAAAAGCATTGTTTTAAACTTATAAGGTTTTATTGAGTTTTTGGGCAGGTTCAGACCAATTGTAAAATATGCCGGCCGCCCACTTAATAAGTGGGTAGCCACTTGGAAAATAAAGCAACAAAACCAGCCAGCGAATTCTCTCTCCCTATTTCGGGTAGAACAGTACCAGGAAAAAAAACGTCGTGATCTCTATGCGGCCAGTCTCTGCTCAGTTATTCTTGTTGTGGCCAGGGAGCTATAAAAGCACCACATGCCTTCACTCAGAGGAGGAGTTGCCAGCGCCAGCAAGAGAAGACTCTGCCGCAAGAAGACGCAAGAGATCGCGAGACTGCGAAGCACGGAAGTCGCTTTTCCCGCGCAAGAGCGACAGGCATCTGTTGTGGATTCTCCATACGAATTGTTGTCCCGTATTTGTGTGTGTGTTTACAGGTACTTCATCGCGAAGGAGAAGCAGGAAGGCTTCGACCTACACTTTGGATTTTCGGGAACTAAATTCAGAAATTGTCTACGGAGTCTGGACTCCGAGTACAGACGGAAAAAGGATTGAGAGCTCGTCTCTCGGATTTCCCTTACAGAAAGGAACGACCATTGAGTGAGAGAATTAGAACTGAGGGGTTCTCTCCGATTCTTGTGCTTGTTAAAAAGATTCTCCCTAATAAAGGATTCTCTTTAAGGGGGGGGGGGGGGGGGGGGACCAATCTATCTTCTGGTCCCAAATACTGTGTCGAACTCCTCCCTCAACTCTGTTTAGTTGAAAGATTATTTATGTTCATCTTGTTGATTATTCGTGTGCGCTCCCGTTTGTGACAGTGGTATCAGAGCTCGGATTCCTCTCTTTCTCTGCAAAGGAGGACGATTCCGGGAAGGAACGGGGAGAACCATGACAAGCCACGAAAGAACCATTGAAGACAAACTTCAACAAGTGCGAGCACAACTCGCGGAATTGCAACAACTCATTTCGTTTCCGATTGTCCAAAAGGCTATGAACGGAATCAAGAAGCCACAAGGAACGAATGCCGATGGGCGTCAGGAAAATCCTGCTAATGGAAGTAATCCGCAGGTCGATGGTGCGGAAAGAGGTGCCGAAACACACAAGGGATCTCCGGATCAGGACAAACGGCCTTCCAAGAGCAAGGGCCAGGAAAAAGAACTCTCTGCTTAACGAAAGCAAGGATGTCTCTATCTCTTCTCCATCATACTCTCCTGACTATACTACTACATCTACTTCTCATACAGTATCTAAATCTTCTCCCAAGAAGAAAACTCCTACTACTTCCCTACATATTACTAAAGAGAAGCCCCAGTTCAAGAGGGATAACCGCAGACGTCACCGCAAGATGCGGATTTTCAAATCCGGTGACAAGGATGTGAAGTTTGATAACTACACAGGACGGAGAGATATCTCCAAGGCACTGTCTTTCATCAGGCAGTTTGAAGTTTCTTTTGCCAACGGAAACTTCACTGAAAAATCCAAGTTACGTCATGTTGGGATGCATCTCAAGGAGACTGCAAGCAACTGGTGGTTAGCCAAAATTCTGGAAGTTACTCAAGCCAGAACCTGGGCTCAATTCAAAGCTGAATTCTATGAACAATTTCTTCCACCTGGTCTCGAGAAGGACATTTGGAAGGAATGGGACTGGCTCGCCCAGAAGGAACATGAGAAGGTCACCACTTATGTTGACAAGTATTGGTCGGTTCTTCTAAAGGTTACTCCTTTCATGAAGATCTCCGACGAGGAAAAGATGCAAAAATTTGAAGTGGGTCTCCTACCACAGCTTCGAAAGAGCGTGAAGCTGTACCCTCATAATACCCTTCAGAGGATGATGGAGTCAGCAATCATTGTTGAGGACCTACACTCTAACTACAGAAGAGATACTCCAACCGAAGCAGACTATCCATCATCAGGATCGAACATGTAAGTCTGGAAAGATTCTACTCTAGATGCTCAGTGGATGACCAAGCAAGAATTAGCATCCTATCTCGAGATTTTGGAAGGTTAAGTACAAGCACTACAGTTGAGGACAGCTGTTTAGAAGCCAGAGGGATGTTGCTAAATGAACTATTTTCTTATTTTCTTGAGTAATTCTTTTTATTGAAATTAGGATATTTAAAGATATGCACTTGAACCGTAAGGTTAGGAACTGTAGATCTACTGGAATTATTAAAAGCCATCAGGAATGGAAAACTCTGTTGTGTCATATAATGGGTGACATTAAGCATCGCGAAGGGGTTTTACCGTTAGTTCAGTAGGCTAGACCGTGAAACGAGTATTCTTGATGCGTCACGTGATGGGGTGACGGGAGCATCGGAAAGGGAATATCTCATTGGGCTAGCAGGAAATCCGAACTGGAAAGAAGAATACGAGTAAAGACGCAAGCACAAGAATAAAGATGGGTTCTGAGAAGCGTTTCTTAAAAAGCGGAATATTTTAACAAAGTTTTCCGGGAAGAGCAGACGCTTTCCCGCAAGGAATCTATGTCTGCATTGCATTTGTGCATGTGGTTGCATCCAGGGACGCCTGGGAAGTGTTGTGGAAAGCATTGTTTTAAACTTATAAGGTTTTATTGAGTTTTTGGACAGGTTCAGACCAATTTTAAAATATGCCGGCCGCCCACTTAATAAGTGGGCAGCCACTTAGAAAATAAAGCAACAAAACCAGCCAGCGAATTCTCTCTCCCTATTTCGGGTAGAACAGCACCCAAAAAAAAAAAAAACACCGCGATCTCTACGCGGCCAACCTCTGCTCAGCTATTCTTGCTGTGGCCAGGGAGCTATAAAAGCACCACATGCCTTCACTCAAAGGAGGAGTTGCCAGTGCCAGCAAGAGAAGACTCAGCCGCCAGAAGACACAAGAGATCGCGAGACTGCGAAGCACGGAAATCGCTTTTCCCGCGCAAGAGCGACAGGTATCTATTGTGGATTCGCCATACGAATTGTTGTCCCGTGTTTGTGTGTGTGTTTGCAAGTACTTCATCACGAAGGAGAAGCGGGAAGGCTTCGGCCTACGCTTGGGAATTCCGGGAACGGAATTCGGAAATTGACTGCGGAGTCTCGACTCTGACTACACACGGAAAAAGGCTTGAGAGCTTGTCTCTCGGATTTCCTTTACGGGAAGGAACGACCATCGAGTCAGAGAATTAGAGTGGAGGGGTTTTCTCCGGTTCTTGTGCTTGTAAAAAAGATTCTCCCTAATAAAGGATTCTTTTTAAGGGGGGTAACAGTCCATCTTCTAGTCCCAAATACTGTGTCGAACTTCTCCCTCAACTCTGTTTAGTTGAAAGATTATTTATGTTCATCTTGTTGATTATTCGTGTGCGCTCCCGTTTGTGACACAGGTTGTACAGATTTCCGGAAATTACGTTGGCAGCTTTTAAGCCAATAGCTTTTGACTTTATTGCTTTTTGGGACTCTGGTTTTGGGCATCCGTTTGTAAGAATAAAAGAGCCCTTAGGGCCTCACTCTTCAAAGCATATGGACGTAAAGTCTCAGAGCAGAGGACACTCGGGAGTTGTACTTTGCAACGATTAATGTTAAAGAAATACCGAAAGGGACGCCAGTCTTTGGGGCCAATACCTCTGGGCACGGAGCTATGCCGGGCCATATCTCTCTCTCTCTCTCTCTCTCTCTCTCTCTCTCTCTCTCTCTCTCTCTCTCTCTCTCTCTCTCTCTCTCTCTCTCTCTCCAAAGACCACCTCCTCCAGCTTACGGAAGATGGTTTTGTGGCGAGACCTAGATACATGGATACCCACTTGTCTCATGGGATACGATGTGCTATTGGCCAGTTACGCACATCTTCTCACCAGTTGCGGATTGAGACTGGGAGATACAGCGGAGTACCAGCAGAGGACAAGACATGCCCCTTGTGTAACATGGAACCTGAGACAGAGCTACACTATACATGCCGCTGCCCCATCTACTACGAGATACGAGGCCGCTTCCATTGCTTGTTCAGAGAGGGTTTTGGACCACTCTCAAGAGTCATGGGATACGAAGATCAGAGATGCCTGGGTTTGTTCTTGCTCGAGCTGCGCAGACACAGAGATAGCCTGATGAATGGCGAGGCTAGCCAGTCTCAAAGACGGATCACAGACTTCTTCAGAGCAGACACGGGACAGCCGCAAGAGCCACTCCCACAGCAGAGCTCCCCCCCCTCTCACACCAGAGGCACACTAATTGACGGAGCGATTGAACTGGGGAAATCCAGGCGCCCGCGACTGCGAAGAACTACACACCCCTCTCTCTCTCTCTCTCTCTCTCTCTCTCTCTCTCTCTCTCTCTCTCTCTCTCTCTCTCTCTCTCTCTCTCTCTCTCTCTCTCTCTCTCTCTCTCTCATCTGGATTCTGTTTGTGTGTTGCTATTGATTTTCGGGTTTAGAGTGTCCAAGCCGGTTAAAGCCACAATCACCCACCCCATGGCCAACTAGGCCTAGCAAATGAGCACAAATGGCAGGAAGGACCTCCATCCCAACTATGTCCACAGTAAATACATTTGCACGTCCATTGTCCTTTCGGAAGAAACATAACTCACTCCACATACTGCTACTCTTGATGCTTGGGTCTACCCATCTGCAAAAACAGATGGCACATGTGCACATACATTTAAGGCTTACATACACCTACATAGTACACACACGCACCCGCATAAACCCTAAATCCCATGGGAAATTGGAATTTGGAACCCTCGCCTTGGAAATTTGAAGGACGAGCATCGAGTCTTGATTCCCAAGCGGTGGGAGGAAGCAGGATTGCAATTGGGCAGGGGTAGCTCGCAAGGTGGGCAAGAGAGAAGGAGAGAGCGCTAATGTTTGCACTCTACATGTCACAGCACCCTCCACTACCCCCCTCCCCGTATTGCGCAGCAACAATAAGCCAAGCGTGCGCAAAATTGGGCATAAAAGAGGGCCCGCTTTTTTTATTCAGGTGGACGTGCGACAGTTAGTTTCAGATGCCTATCGGACACGGATGCAAACAACAAATCAGATTGCCAATCAGACACGTCAGAAAAAAACTATGATTCCAAGGGTCCTCTCAAGCTTTAACATCAGTAGATGGTGGGACCTCTTTAGCTACGCCTTCACTCGGTTTCTTGGCGACCCCCACGCTATCTCGAGGTTGATCGGGCACAGATTACTCCCCACCCAAACAGGCCTCAAAGATTGCTCAGTTGGCTCCTGCAACAGCATTGGTTTTTTCTCAGTAACCCCATGAGGATTGTCTCATGGAATATCCAGGGTCCTGGAGGACCACACTGTGCACCATCGGGGTCGGTTGAGACAAGAGCTCTAGACATGTCTTGTGGGTGGACCTATTGATATTCTTATGCTACAGGAGCATCATCTGTGGGAGAGCCACATTCGGCTTTGTGGGCACACTTTGCGAGGTAGATATGAGACATTTTCATGAGCTGCTTTTCGGCCTGGCGGTGTTCAAGGAGGTGTATGTACAACTATTGCAGGCTCACGGCAGCATGCCATTGTGGGCTGAGGTATTATTGTGCTAGGTAGGGCCCAATGGATCACCATGCAGTTTCAAGGTAGCCTTGTGGGCTTCTTAAACATCTATGCACTCAATCCTGCGAGTGCACGAGTTTTGGTCACACATTGTGGAGTCCTTGCCTCACACAGTGAAGTGGTGCATTGGGGGGACTTCAACATGTTGGAGGACCCCTCGGATAGGATGGGGGGCAGCCATGCTACAATTCACGGGGCTGCCTTGGCTGCTTGGGAGCACCTATGTATGACTTTGAGGATTTTGGATGAATGGCAGCATGCAATATTTGTACAGCCCTCAGATCGCCTCTCTCTCTCTTGGTCTGACCGTAGAGTAGGGGGAGTGAATCTATCTAGGATAGATCGTTTTTTCGCTAGTGACCACATATGTGACATGGGAGAATCGATTTGCAATTTGGTAGTAACTACTATCTCCAATCATTCGCCAGTGATTCTTATTGTGTCAGATAGAGGAGTGGCAGTGTCATGCTACGCATGCCAGAGAGGATTTTGCTAGACACAGAGGTTAGAGAGCAAATTGTGGCACTCTGGACAAAGAGTTTGGACACACACGGGGACCCTTGTAGAGCTTAGTCATTTTCTTCCTCCAACCGTCTACAACTCGCTTGGCTGCAACCACAGAGGAGGAGAAGCGACTCTGACGAGGGCTTGCCTCCTTGTAGTGGATGCAAGAGAGTCACCTAGGTTGCCCTTGGATGGAGGAGCAGATGCACCAGGCTCGACACGAGCTGATCACCATCAAGGAGCGGTGCCATGAGTTTGTCTTTCATCGTCAGGCATCTCAGTGGACCCAGGTGGGCGGCAGAGTTACTAGTGAGCGACGGAGTTACCGGTGAGTTCTTTGAGATTATGGGTCCTTGCCATGTGCACACGAGTATTGGTCAGTTGAGGAGGCTGGATGGGTCTCTTGTTACACAGCCCAAGGATACTAACTTTTATTGTGAGCCGCTTTTAGCCAAGAGCCAAAGTCGGAGCGTCTAGATGTACGCACAGAGCAATTGAGGGCACAGATGCCTTGTTTAGTCACTAAGGAGATGCATCAGAGACTTGAGAGCCCTCTCCAACAAGAGGCGCTTCACGAGGCCCTCAGGGCACTTCCCAGGGGTAGTTGCCGAAGGGAGGATGGTTTGACTCCCAGCTTCTTCTTGGAGTATTGGGAGGTGCTTGGTCGAGACCTTTGTAGTGCTTACAAACACATTATGCACATTGGGGTGATGCCAGACAACATGAGTGAGGGATTAATCTATCTTATACCCAAGAGGGGAGGCTCCCTGGACAAGATTTGACAGTAGCAACCCATCACCGTTCTCAACTCAGCCTACAAAATCTTAGCAAAGACTCTGAGTTTAAGAATTCAGCCACTACTTGAGAGCATAATACATGAGACACAGACAAGCTTTGTTCAGGAGTATGACAACATTTTCACCTTTTGGGAGGAGACTGCCCTCACACATCTCCAAGGACAGGATCGTGTGGTACTCCTCCTCGATTTTGAGAAGGCATATGATAGAGTTGACTAGGGCTTCTTTGAGGCACTATGCGTCGGATGGGGTTTTCGCATGCATGGATTAGGGGAGTGTCAACGGTCTACAAGTGTGCGCGCAGTCAGGTGTTGTTGGCAAGGGAAAGAGGGGAACACTTCGTGCTCGGACGCTTAGCTTGACATGTCTGCCCTCTTTCCCCCTTCCTGTTCCTCTTCTATGCTGAGGTGACGAGCAGGTTTTTGACCTCACACGAGGTTGGTTTGCGTGGACTGTCACTGCCTATCTGAAGAGAGGAGCTTTTGGACATTGAGTTTGCAAATGACGTGAGCGTGTTTTTTGAGGGCCGGGAGGCCAACTTGCACAAGTGTGAGCAGTCTCTTGAGGTGTTCTTTTGTACATCGGGAGCATTGATTACCTGACGGAAGACAGTGGCTTTCAGGGTTGGTAGTGCTCCCACGCTCGATTGGTCGCCTCGAGAGAGCATTAGGTGGATCCCTTCAGGGACACCAGTACGCTACTTGCCCTGTCAAGTTTATTTGGATCTATCGCCAAAGAAGTCTATTGCTCCTCTCCTCCTTTCTATCAGGAGGAAACTACTCCATTGGAGCTCAGCACGGCTTTCTCTTGCTGGCACGGTTGTGGTGGCCAACCAGGTGTTGTTGGCTACTATGTGGTACTTCACGTTTGCTAGATTTTCTTGAGCTCTTGCATCAGCCAACTGGAGAAACTGATCAAGAACTTTGTGGTCAAGGCTAGACACATAGTCGGCTTGGGTCAAGGTCTCCTGGCAGGTCGTCACTTTACCTTGCTTTCAGGGAGGGTTGGGGATCATCAACTCAGCACAGTAGAGTGGAGAACTCCTTGGAAAGCTTGTGGTCAAAGGACTTCTTCCAAGAGAAAAACCCTAGAAGGAGTTGTTGCTACATTGGATTCGAAACCATATCCCACAGACAGGCGGCCCATGGAGTCCTTCCACCCGTTGGATTTTCATAGAGATGCGCAAAGTAGGCTTGAGCAGGAGACAGGAGGACTGTTTTGCTGCAAGCCTGCTTCGGCGGGAGCAGTTGCAGGGTGGCCTTGAGCAGCACCAGCCCAGATGCATAGACGAGCGTTTAAGGTAGCCACTTGTTTGGAACCCTATGGTCACACATAACGAGACCACATGGCTAGTAGCAGGACCTCATGTCTCTTGTGGTCCCATTGCAAAGGGTCCAACCCGCTCTTGTGGGGACTGGCTGAAACCAGCCCGTAGGGCAGTAGATCTTTTGGTTTTCACATGAAATTCTTTACTTTAGACACACAAAGAGAGAACTTGCAAAGGTAACCTGCGACGGGAATTAACATTGCACACACACGGCTCGGAAGCTAGAATGCTCCGAGCAAACACCGACAACCTGTAGGCCTCAAAATTGGCGCCCCTTTCGGTATTTCTTTATACTTTAAGAGGGTAGATTACAAAGTAGAGTCCTGGGAATTCTTTACCTGTGTCCTGTATCTAGCTAGATACCACCTGTTTTGGCAAAATTTTGGTAGCATAACAACCCCAAAACTTGCCCAAAACCAATTCCCCTGCCAGAACTCACTACCACTGACATAAACCCTCTAATTTCTGCCCAAAAACAATAAATTCAGCACGCTGTATTTACTGGTTTTTGCCCTGTTTTAAGCCCTAAACAGTCCTTGAACTGTCCTCTAACAATGGGGCATTGTTCCCAATAGTTCTGGAATCCATATGACTTACATGATGTCCGACCATTTGCAACTTCAAAAAGAGGGTCTCAAAAATTAAACAAAAATCATTGGAAAGAAACCAACAACTAAGGTTAGCAATTGCCACGTCCACGTGACATACTTCCCTCTTGAAATCGCAAACGTCCTCGATTGCATACCATAAATACACGCCACTGATGATCTTGTGTTGTTAGCACTCTTTTATCATCGCACGTATCCGCAAAAAAGGTCGTGACACATAGATACAAATGACTTAATGAGACCTTCTTACTTTTGTTATTTCCATCTATTGCACTGAATTCATATATACATTTGATGTGCTAGCTCTATCATTACCCCTCCTTTGCACACGTTGGGTTGGGGCATAAGTAGGCTATAACCCAAAGGCTTCAAGGTAAAGCTGCAATACATTTGGTGACTCTGACATCTCATGCTCTTCCATCCACTTCGCATCCATAGGTGGATAGTTCTTGAACTTCACCAAGTAGCGTCTTGCAACCTGTCCTTTAACTTTTCCATCCTTATGTGCCAAAACTTGCTCAGGTACTAGGATCTCATAAAGTTCCTCAACTTCAGGCTAATCCTCATCTGGCATATCTTCTGGCACATCACCTACGAAGGGTCTTAGAAGACTCACCTGAAACGCATTATGAATCTTCCATGCATCAGGCAATTTCAACCTGTAAGCGACATCGTTGATCTTGTCAAGCACTTAAAAAGGCCCATAGTAACGCATGTTGAGCTCAGGAAACAGTTGTTCCTTGCCCTTCATCTTCTTTAACCTTGCCTTTTGGAACCTTAACAGAACCCAATCACCAAGTGATAACAACAATTCACAACGATGACGATCAGCAGCCCTTTTCTGATTTGCCTGAGTCTTCTCCAAGGCAACTTTAATTTTCTTGTACATTTCATCCATGTTCTCAACATATCGATCTGCCTCAAAGATCTTGTCCTTTGTATGCAAAATGGGAGGGGAACCTTTTTGCCGCCTTCAACAATCTCAAAAGGTGCCTTGCCAGTCAACGAATGCACTGTATTGTTGTACGCATACTCAAGCATAGGCAAATATTGTTCCCACTTGCCCTTATTATCTGACGCATAGCATTTCAGCACATCCAAGACAATAGAATTATCCTCTTCTGACTGCCCATCAGTTTGTATATGAAACGAAGACGAGAACTTGCGCGTAGTGCCCATGTTCTCAAACAATCCTCTCCAAAACAACCTTGTCATGCAAGGATCACGATCACTGACAATCGATTGTGGCATACCATGGTACTTAAACACATTGTACATGAACAAGCGTGCTATCTGATCAGATTTTATCTTCTTCTTGACAGGGATAAAATGGGCCTGCTTGCTAAACCTGCAGATAATGGTCCATATACCATCATTCCCTATTGGGGTTCTTGGAAGATCAAATATAAAGTCCATAGCAATGCTTTCCCATGGCTTATCCGGAAGGTGGAGTGATTGTAACAACCCTGGTGCCTTTTGCCTATCAAACTTGACCTTTTGGCAAATCATGCATGCTCGCACAAAGCCATTCACATCTCTCCTCAAGGTAGGCCAATAGAAAAATGTCTCTACCACTTTAACTGTCGCATCAATACCACGATGCCCTGCATACGGAGGGACACGACTCTCTTCCATGACCTTATGTCGCAATGGCCTAGTGACACAAAGTCTGCCATGCATCATCATAAAATCATCTCTGAGGAGGTAGTACTCATGATGTTGCCCCTCTTGTAACTGTTCAAAGATCCTTGCAAAATCTTCATCAGCAACATAATGTTCCTTCATGTCATCCAGTTCATGATGATAAGGATTAGACACACCTCACATTTGTGGCTTCCTTGATAACGCATCAGCCACAACATTTTTCTTGCCTTCCACATACATAGCCCATCACATATGCTTTTCAAATAACTTTGACAGTGTCACGAAGTATCGCAAGGTCTGATGGTCTGTTTGGACAACAAAATCAGCACCTAAGAGGTGGTGCTTCCAGCTAGAAAGCGCATGAATCACGGCCAAGAGCTCTTTCTCATAGACTTGCATAGTCTTCTCTGGCCCTTGCAAAATTCATCTTTCATAAGCTACTACCCGTCCATCTTGCATTAGGACTCCTCCGACGCTACTGCCACACGCGTCACACTGGACCGCACATGACTTCCTGAGATCTGGCAAAACAATTACTCGATCTGAAGTCAACTTTTCCTTTAAGAGACTAAAAGCTGAAATCTCTTTTTGGGTCCATCTGAAAGTGACCTCTTTCTTTTGCAAAGCGTGAAGAGGTGATGCTATCTCTGCAAAATTCTTGATAAACCTTCTTAGTAGGAACACAATCCCAAGAAGCTTCTGACATCGTGCACAGTCTTCAAGTCTGGCCATGTCTTGATAGCTTCGACCTTTGCGATATCCATTCTAACACCATCCTTTGAGACTATATGGCCAAGAAAGTGGATCTCTTCCAGGAAGAATATACTTTTCTTAGGATTGACAAGTAGCCTGTGACTGCGCAGCTCTTCTAACACAATGGTCAAGTGACGCCTATGCTCTTCTTCATTCTTCGAATAGACTATCATGTCATTGAAGAACGTCCCAACAAACTGTTGATGCGAGCGGAAATCCGGTCCATCATTCTGTTGAACGTGACAGGAGCATTTGTTAGACCAAACGGCATCACTAGAAACACATAACGACCAAATATCGTTCTAAACGCAGTCTTGTGCACATCCTCTGGGCTTATACGAATCTAATGGTACCCACTCTTAAGGTCTATCCTGCTGAAAATTGCAGCACCCTCTAATCGATCGAGAATATCATCAATCCTTGAAATAGGAAACCCCCCCACTCTATCTCGTTTCAATTCCGAATCAGCTTCAGATTCATTTCCTTAGTGTTTTAGTGTTAGTTCTTTGTACTTTCCGTACTCTGACATGGTATCAGATTCACCAATTGTAACTTTCTGGTCTCATAGGCCATTTTGGCCTTTCGAAGACGTTAATATAACATTTCATTTCTCATTCTCAAATGTCCTGCATCTTTCTACCTCAGCAATCTCTCTTCTCCACAGTTGCCTTGTTCATGTATGTGACATTGCACGTGTTCTCTAGTGAGAGGATCTTATAGGAGTTGAGCCAAATTAAGTCGAGGTGTCCACCGGATCAGAGCCCAGTTCTTGTCTTCCGCTGCCTATTCTGACATGCCAGATCACCCACCATTTGGTATTGCGCAATCTTATTTCTGTTCTTCAGGACAATCAAAACACTGTTGTGTGTTCTACAAATGACTGCAGCCCCGGTCCCCAAGTTCTCATCTTTTATAGGCCGCTGATGTGGCGGATATTGCTAGGTGCATTCCAAGAAGGTGTACACCTTGCAGCCTGGTTAAGAAAAGCAATACTTAGCACACTACCTAGGAACAAATGGCATCCCAAGATGTGCAACTGTGTCACATACGAATCCAGCAGCTACCAGATAAATTCACCTGGTGTCATACAGCAAATAATATTAGACAATCTGAGCAGAGTGGGAGACTACTTAGATACATTCTCTTCGACAGCAGAGGGAGCATTTCACAGAGATATGATTGGCAATCGCATCTTTGTTGAGATGAGGAACTATCGTCCTGAAAGGGGTATCCACCTCGATTATGGCTCATATCCACTATTCTTACTTTTTTTCCTGCTGGCACTCGTATGTTTAGGCTATTCCACATTTCATGTGGAAACAATAGGTCTATTTTTTTTACCTAAACAGATCTTTACTGCCACTTCATAGAAATAGCATGAGGTGAGGTTACCTGCAGAATGTCATATACTTTCTCTGCAATGTACTTCTGTTGTATGGTTGCACCCTTCTGCTGCATTTTATCAGGATGAACAAATAGAGTTGCTTTCCGGTAAGCCTTTTTCACATCAAGAACCTCTATCAAGTCAGACAGAGGAATGGCCTGCCAACTGCTGTCTGACCAAAGGACCTGTAATACAGAGGACCAGCCCAATTATTGTCAGAAATTAATTTTGAAGCACAACCAACCATGGCAAAGTCACATTTATAACCTACATGCTGCAGGTTAGAAAGAAGTGCCCGTAAGTTCCCTTCTTTTCCAGCAGCCCACTGTTTGATTTTTTCATCTAAACTCTCTGAACATTGCTGCAGGATTAAGCAGAGACGGAAATACTATAAAGTCAGATTGGTCTCAGACATGGTGGTAAGTTGGCACTGGTTTTAAGGAAAATATCTTCTTTTTTATCAAATAAGATCTCTACAAATTGTGAACTTTCAATCAAACTTTATGAGTGAAAAATTAACTCTTGATATATTTCTTTTCTCCGTTGTTTTGCCAAAAAGTGCGCAGTAGATGTTTTCTTTAACTCCATCTATTTAACAAGCTAGCAATGCCTTGAAATATGAATGAAAAGTTATATAGTAATCAAAATGCATTTAAGACGAGATGCAAATGTGACCGCACACGGAGAAAATGCAGTACATTTTGCCAAGAACATCATTCACAGATGACAATGTATGTTTGCAAAAAGGCACATGGCTCGCGTCACAAAAAGTGGCAAAAGATTTTCTTGCCAAGCATCAAATTTACAAACATCACCATAGAGGTGAAGTTCAGTTACTCTACCAGATGGTCATGAAATGAAGATTATGTAGAATACAATAGGCACAACCAATCACCAAAACTGGCAATAATTTTTACTTGTTTTTCATTCTCCTGACGCTGCAGCTCTGCTTCCCTCTGTCGCAACTCCTCCAAAGCTTTTTCCTGAATTACAAAGTTATGGCAAGGTTAGTTCGTATGAGCTTTCACCTTCAGATATACAACAGATTATTACTTAAGACGACTTACTGCACGCCTTCTAGCCCGTACATGCCGCTCCCATCTTAATTTCCTACGCTCAGAAGTTTCTCCTTCAATTTCTTCAAATCCCACTGTGAAAGCTGCAAGGTCCATGGAAAAACAAGAAAGAATAAATAGATAAGTAAAACAACACTAACATGTTCATCAAAACCAAGCTATGATTGGCAAGAAAACTTCCAGTCATATTACTAACCAACCTAAAAGGCTTTCTGTGTCCTCCAATTGTGCCGTCATATGTAATCTGCTCTGTTCATTGTTGTAAAGACTCTCCTGCAGAATGTGTTTTCCGTCAAACTTCTATGCTGCTGACTTCATGAACTGAAACTTATCTCTGCTTGGTCTACTTTTTATCATGTTGCTGCAATAGACCCACTCTATAACCTTCCACATGCAAACTTGAAAATTAAACATTATCAAATCCCCTTGCACCCTTACCTAATCACTAAGCCTACATATAATTTAGCTGTGACAGGACACAAGGTGTTCGATAGCTCTTAGTTGTGCATCATGAAAGAGGGAATTCCTACATAGAGATGAAAGGCAGAGCCAGAAGCCCATGCTTTCATGACTTCCCACAGTGTGGCCATCTACAGAAAATGTAGCTCATGGACTCGTACAGTTAATTTTGCCTTAGATAAGAAGTAATACCTACAATAGAGGACATGCAGCAGGGCGATGAGTACATCAAAAAAGAGCCCCAGAAAGTGACACTGATATACATTTCTGCATGCTCTCTAGAGAATGAACATATACACCTTCATAAGGTCAGAAAAAACTTAACTTATTAAGAATAAGAGAGGCTAAAACACTCACAAATGCAAGGCACACAAGAAAATGGATAAAGAAGAAAAATTGACGCACCTTATTTGATTCTAAACAAGAAACAAACAAAAACAAGCCATTATTTACTTGAAAATGCTTTTGGAAAAGGCTTAGGTGAACTTGACTAAAACTTTTACACAGTTACTCAACTTTGAACAATCACAACAAGGATAAGACAGCACAAAGACTTATACGAATATTCAAACCCCACATGACAACACAAAATACAGACAAAAGAGGAAATTCATAAATCCTAATGTAAGCTAAAATGAGAAACTCGACATCCCGACCTAGAGAATATATATTATCTTTTGGGTATTGTGGACCGTTCAAAATCCTAGAGGCATAAGTGTAATGTCCTCTAGGTTGGAGCTACCCTCACACCTTAGCACTTGTCACAAACTGCTGACATGTCAAGCCATTGAAGAACAGAGCCAACCTGTAGATCCTGGCCAAGGAGCCTAAACCCTAAGTGAAGAAGCAGCAGAAGAAGAAGAAGCAGAAGAAGTCCCCACCAACTTATGGGACCCCGTCCGATGGGACCCAAATGACCCATAGACATTAAAGTAAAGCAAGCCCACACACACACTCAATTGCATGGCGAGTTGATGACGTGGCAGCCCTACAAACAGATTTCTCGATTTCACGCTGGCTGTGATGATGTTGGCAACAGTTCGGAGTCCCTGTCACAAGACGGGCACCACGTGCCAATAGAAAAGAACAGACTGAACAGAATTTTAGCACTTCAATAACAACTAAACTAAAATAGAGAGAGACGACACGCGACACGGAGTGGCGGAATTCCACCCCAGAGAGTACTGGCCCCAAACCTTGGAGCCCCTTTCGGTATTTCTTTATATTGCATCAACACAATACAAGTCAGTACCTTCTCTAGGAAGCATGTCAGAGAATGAGCCCTAACCTCATATTTAAAGGCCCTTGGCCTAAAAACAATTACAATGAAAAGCCTTCAAACTCAAAAGCAACTGGTCCAAACGCAAAGCCAAAAAGCTGCCAGCGTAAATCACGAAAATCCGTACAGCCTACCACGTCGTCAGCCGGCGCAAAACGCAAAAATCCGTACAACCTATCATGTCAGTGCAATTTTCAAAAATTGCCATGTCATCAATTGCAAGTCCTGCTTTATTTTAATCTTTATGTCACTTGGGGCCCCATCGGACGAGGTCCCCATAAGTTGGTAGGACTTCTTCTTCTGTTACTTGTTCTTCTTAGGGTTTAGGCCCCCTCCGCTAGCATCTGCAAGTTGGCTCCATTACTTAGGCTTTGACATGTCAACAGTTTGTGACATCTCCCCTTCTTGAAAGAGAGTAATCGTCCGCGTTTGCCTTCGGTTTCTGGGTGCATAGTCCTGGTCGTTATTCTTGTATACTTTTTTGGTGCATGAGGGGAGCGGCCAGACGTGCCCTACCCAACTCCGAAAACAAAACAAAAGTAATCATCTGCGATTACAGCATATCTGCAAAACAACTCAAGTTAGCTCAAAAATTTCCGAGGGACAATCAGTTTGCTCTTTTTGTTAAGGAGTTAGCTTCTCCTTTCGGCTCTTTTGTTCAAGGAGTCAGCTTCTCCTTTCGGCTGTTTTCATCAAGGAGTTAGCTTATCCTTTCCTCCAGATCGGAACTCTTGATATTCCGGCGTAGTAAAATTAGCCATCACACCTAGACCGTACTGATCTTCCATGGGAAGTCTTGATGCACTAAAATTACATACCCAGGCAATCTCATCCAATTAGGAATATTCAGTAATTCGCACATCACAATGCAACACAAATGCTTACATATGCATGTTACAAGACACAACAAACAACGTTGCTGAGCACTCCCTCGAGACAAACGGTCTGCGGTATGAAGCTACTCAACGACTACCTCGTCACTCCCCCCGCAAATAACCTATAAAGGTCCGGGCCATGAGCTCAGAGAACTGTACAACCAAACGCTCCCCAGACCGCAGTCTGCATCGCTTGGAGGTTCAAGCATACAACAGAACGCTCCCCAGGCATAGGCCTGCGTCGTTCCGAGGTTTTCTAGCATACAACGGAAAGCTCCCCAAGCATTGGCCTGCGTCATTCTAAGGTGTTCAAACATACAACGAAACGCTCCCTAGGCATCGGCCTGCATCGTTCCGAGGTTCAAACAATACCAAAACAGTATTTCTCACTTCTCCACCAGAGAGTAAAATAACCAATATCAAAACCAGAGTCAAACATTTCAAATCGGCACCAAGACAGGTTTAAAACAGATAGCATCCATTTCAAACAAATTTCAAACAATACTTTCTCAAACAATGTTCAAAAGTATCTAACTAGAAAACAATTAGAGAGGTCATTAAGGGTTTTGTTCGGACAACCGAACTTTGAGGACAACGGGCTTGCCCTTCTGCATCACGGTGATGGTTCAGTTCCGGATTTGGAGAGTTGCATCATTCTTGTCGTGCCAGGGCATGCCCAAGAGAACGTCGCAATTGCCCAACTTCATAATGTGGAAATCAGCTTTTCCATGATAATCTTGTATAGTCACTGGAAGTGCACCAATGAGCGGTACCACTTTCTGAGTTTGCCCTATGGCTAGCTCAGCTTCAATTTCTCCACCCTCTGCAGCATAATCAAAGTGCATCTACTTCAAGAATTCTGGATGGATGAAGTTCTCCATAGCTCCGGGGTCAAAGCAAATAAGGGCTTTCAAGCCGTTGACTTTTCCATAAGCTCTGCATAATTCATTAAAACTCTCGAGGTGTATACCATAAATATCGGATACTAGTCAAATAGCAGGTCTAGCCTTCTTGGTTGGAGGTGGCCCCGGGGATCTGTCTGACGTGGGAGTAGAAGGTTGCACTGAGGACGTCGAGGCTCGCTTAGGACATGTATTGAACGTTCAGTATGCCCTCTTTGGAAACATTCGAAACATCGGCCTTCTTGTAACAAGGCGTCTCGTTGACGTGTCAGACAAGGCCGTTGAGGTTGGTTTTTACCGGATTCCCAAGAATTTGTTCATTGTTGCTAGGAGTTCTAGTTAGTGGCCGTAGGTTCTTCTGTGGTAAACTCCAACTTTTCTTTCATGAGCTTGTAGCAGACCGCGGCATGGTCCATAAGCTCTTGCATGGTAGAGACTTGCTTGGAGAGACAATATTTCTGCAATAATGATGGTAGTCCAATGGTGTAGCACTCGCACTGGTCCTCCAAGGGAATGAACTTAAAGAAGGACGCTGGAAGGTACACGTCGAAAACCTTTGGTTATAGTCGTCCATGGTTTTGGTGGCAAGCATTTTTAAGTTGCCCCACTCTGCCAAATTCCAAACTTCAAACATCGAAGTCATGTAACTACGTGCAAAAACTGTCTTGAAAGCTTGCCAGGTCCTTGGAGCATGCGGTTGTGTCGCGATTGAACTCCACCATTGCATAGCATTATTTTTAAGAAATCCCGCTGCTCGAGAAATCTTGGATTCTTCTGTATAGTTCCCTAAAGCATAGATGTTGTCGAATTGTTGTAGGAACTGCAATGCTTTCTTGCGATCTTTCACCCCGGAAAAAGTGAAAAATTTGACTGTCGTGCCGCCATCTTTGAAATCTTTGGGTTGGTTAGGCCCATATCCCGGGTATAGATAATAAGGGTAATTGTAACAAACTGCTGACGTCTCAAAGCCTAAAGAATGGAAACCTTAATTTCTGCCAGAAACTCTAACTGCTGAAACCCTAATTCTAGAAACCCTAACCCTAAAAATTGCAGAAACCCTAACCCTAAGGGCAATGTGGCAGATTTCCGAAAATTGCACTGGCATGATGACGTGGCAGGCTGTACGGATTTCCGTGATTTACACTGGTAGCTTTTTGGCTTTGCTTTTGGACTAGAAGCTTTTAAGTTTGAAGGCTTTTTACTGTAAACTGCTTTTTAGGCCAAGGGCCTTAAAATATGAGGTTAGGGCTCATTCTCTGGCATGCTTCCTGGCGAAGGTGCAGAGTCTCGAGTACCGACTTGTACTGTGTTGATGCAATATAAAGAATACCGAAAGGTGCGCCAATGTTTGGGGCCAATACTCTCTAGGGTGAAATTCCGCCACTCCGTGTCGCGTGTCGTCTCTCTCTTTCAGTTCAGTTTTTAATGAAGTGTTAAAGGTCTGTTCAGTCTATTCTTTTCTATTGGCACGTGGTGCCCATCTTATGACAGCGGTATCAGCGCATCAGGCGTGTGCTTTTCTGAAAGCATACCGATCCTACAAAAGAGCAGACCGATTTGATTCAAGGTATCTTTGCCCACAAAACAGCAGACCGATTTGATTCGAGGTATCTTCGCCCACAAAACAACAGACCGATTTGATTCGAGGTATCTTCGCCCTCTAACCCGGACCTATCAGCCACCCCCACCCTTACTTCATCGCGCATCGGACGCGCTCCCGTCTTCACCAAAGTGTCTTACAGGGCATAAGCCAATTAAGAACCCAATACTTGGAATTCATGGATTCAGCAGAATATTTGCAGTTTCTGCTCAACGAGCTTCACGACATTCTTTCGCGGCATCCCCACCAGAATCTTTCGATACTGCAAAGTTTTTAACAATTTTTGAACTACATGTTACCCCATTTGATGCCCGAGGTGGTACCTCCTCCTCCGCCACCAAAAAGTACGAGAGCTTCCAATCGGCAACCTTCTCAGCCGTCTGTTCCAATGCAACCGCCTTTGCCACCGCCATTGCCCCCACCTCCACCACCACCACCGCCGCCGCCGCCATGGTGGCTACAATGTTTGGAGCCCATATGGATACCCTTATTATCCATACCCGGGACATGCGCCTAACCAACCCAAAGATTTCAAAGATGGTGGCACGACAGTCAAATTTTTCACTTTTTCCAGGGTGAAAGATCGCAAGAAAGCATTGCAGTTCCTACAACAATTCGACAACGTCTATGCTTTGGGGAACTATACAGAAGAATCCAAGATTTCTTGAGCAGCGGGATTTCTTAAAGATAATGCTATGCAATGGTGGAGTTCAATCGCGACACAACCGCATGCTCCAAGGACCTAGCAAGCTTTCAAGACAGTTTTAGCGCGTAGCTACATGACTTCGATGTTTGAAGTCCGGATTTTGGCAGAGTGGGGCAAATTGAAAATGCTTGCCACCAAAACCATGGACGACTATAACCAAGGGTTTCTCGACGTGTACCTTCCGGTGTCCTTCTTTAAGTTCATTCCCTTGGAGGACCAGTGCGAGCGCTACACCATTGGACTACCATCACCATTGCAGGAATATTGTCTCTCCAAGAAAGTCTCTACCGTGCAAGAGCTTATGGACCATGCCGCGATCGGCTACAAGCTCATGAGAAAGTTGGAGTTTACCACAGAAGAACCTTCGGCCACTAACCAGAACTCCCAGCAACAACGAACAAATTCTTGAGAATCCCGTGAAAACCAACCTCAACGGCCTCGTTTGACACAACTTCAACGAGACGCCTTGTTACAAGAAGGCCAATGCTTCGAATGTTTCCAAACAAGGCATACGCTCAATACATGTCCTGAGCGAGCCTCGACGTCCTCAATGCAACCTTCTGCTCCGACGCGACAGACAGATCCCCGCGGCCACCTCCGGCCAAGAAGCCTAGACCTGCTATTGGACTAGTACCCGATATTTATGGTATACACCTCGAGAGTTTTAATGAATTATGCAGAGCTTATGGAAAAGTCAATGGATTGAAAGCCCTTATTTTTTTTGACCCCGAAGCTATGGAGAACTTCATCCATCCAGAATTCTTGAAGCAGATACACTTTGATTATGATGCAGAGGGTGGAGAAATTGCAGCTGAGCTAGCCACGGGGCAAACTCAGAAAGTGGTACCGCTCATTGGTGCACTTCCAGTGACTATACAAGATTATCATGGAAAAGCCGATTTCCACATTATGAAGTTGGGCAATTGCGACGTTCTCTTGGGCATGCCCTGGCACGACAAGAATGATGCAACTCTCCAGCTCCGGAACCGAACCATCACCGTGATGCAGAAGGGCAAGCCCGTTGTCCTCAAAGTTCGATTGTCCGAACAAAACCCCGAATGACCTCTCTAGTTGTTTTCTACTTAGATACTTTTGAACATTGTTTGAGAAAGTATTGTTTGAACTTTGTTTGAACTTTGTTTGAAATGGATGCTATCTGTTTTAAACCTATCTTGGTGCCGATTTGAAATATTTGACTCTGGTCTCAATAGTGGTTTCATTAAATTGGTGATTTTTACTCCTGAGTGGAGAAGTGAGAAATATTGTCTTGATATTGTTTGAACCTCGGAACGACGCACGCCGATGCCTTCTTGATATTGTTTGAACCTCCGAATGACGCAAGCCGATGCCTAGGGAGCGTTTCCTTGTATGCTAGAAAACCTCCGAACGACGCAGGCCAATGCCTGGGGAGCGTTTAATTATATGCTTGAACCTCCGAGCGACGCAGACTGCGGTCTGGGAAGCGTTTGGTTGTACAGTCCTCTGAGCTTATGGCCCGGACCTTATTAGGTTATTTGCGGGGGGAGTGACGAGGTAGTCGTTGAGTAGCTTCATACCGCAGACCGTTTGCCTCGGGGGAGTGCTCAGCGGCGCTGTTTGTTGTGTCTCGTAACATGCATATGTGAGCATTGTTGAATTGTGATGTGTCAATTACTGAATATTCCTAATTGGATGAGATTGCCTGGGTATGTAATTTTAGTGCATCAAGACACCCGTGGAAGATCAAGACGGTTTGGGTGTGATGGCTAATTTTACTACGCCGGAATATCAAGAGTTCCGATCTGGACGAACGGAGAAGCTAACTCCTTGATCAAAAGAGCAGAAAGGAGAAGCTAACTTTGATCAAAACAGCCGAAAGGAGAAGCTAACTCCTTAATAAAAAGAGCAAATTGATTGTCCCTTGGAATGACCCTCGGAAATTTTTGAGCTAACTTGAGTTGTTTTGCAGATATGCTGTAATCGCGGACGATTACTCTCTTTCAAGAAGGGGAGATGTAACAAACTGCTGACGTGTCAAAGCCTAAAGAATGGAAACCTTAATTTCTGCCAAAAACCCTAATTGCTGAAACCCTAATTCTGGAAACCCTAACCCTAAAACTTGCAAACCCTAATTCTGGAAACCCTAACCCTAACCCTAAGGGCAACGTGGCAGATTTCCGATAATTGCGCTGGCATGATGACGTGGTAGGCTGTACGGATTTCCGTGATTTACGCTGGCAGCTTTTTGGCTTTGCATTTGGACCAGAAGCTTTTAAGTTTGAAGGCTTTTTACTGTAAACTGCTTTTTAGGCCAAGGGCCTTTAAATATGAGGTTAGGGCTCATTCTCTGGCATGCTTCCTGGCGAAGGTGTAGAGTCTCGAGTACCGGCTTGTACTGTGTCGATGCAATATAAAGAATACCGAAAGGGGCGCCAAGGTTTGGGGCCAATACTCTCTGGGGTGGAATTCCCCCACTCCGTGTCGCGTGTCGTCTCTCTCTTTCAATTCAGTTGTTCAATATTTTGTGCATCAAAGGGATTAGTATCCCCTCTTCTCTTGAATAACTGTCTCCTTTTTCCCGCGAATGGAACCTTTATCTCATTCCTATCCAGGTCACTTTATCTGTAACTTGTATTTACATGCACGTGCTTAACAATGTACGGACCAAACCACCTTTTCGTAAACTCTCATTGCGGTATGTTGGTTGTCAAGGCTACTATCATACATAAGCACCCAATCTCCTTCCTTTATGTATTTTGGTCTGAGCCTATGCTTTTTATCAAATCTTTCTTTGTTCCTCAACCTTGCATCTTTCGAATCGAGCAATCGCAAGCTCTATCTCCTCATGCCTTCTTTCTAATCGTTGTATTTGCAAAGCAAGGTCTTCCCTACTCATTCCATCCTCATTCCATGTTGGAATCACATCCTCAATTGGCATTATAAACTTTTGACTATACATCATTTCAACAGGCATGTAACCAATGACTAAGCTATGTGAAGTACCATCAACCCATAAGGCATAAGGTAACACTCTTGGCCATTCATGAACCTTTCACTTGCATGCTTGAGCCAAAGCTTTAATGATAGGAGGATGTCCTCTTTCACCTTAACGACTACCTTTAGGATTATGGTAACAGCAACCTTGATACCCATCCTTGAGAAGAACTCTCTTGCTTCATCAGCATCCAATTCTCCCCTGTCAGCAACTATTTTTCCAACACATCCATGGCTTGCATACCCCGTAAGTGCTCTTTGTTCTCAAAGCATGACCTTTTACTTGGTTGAACAAGTCCTCTCTTGCAAGCACAATGTAATGCATTTGCCACATACCCAAAGGCAAAGTAACAAGATGTACTACCCATTTGTAATGCATATCCAATGGGTAGGTAGCATGCAACCCATCACGATACCTTACATTTGAATACATATCTGACAAATAACACAAGCTTCCACAAATTGAGATACATCTTTATACACGCCTTTCCACCAATACCTTTCTTTCAATCGGACAAAGGTGTCCCATACACCTCAATGTCCAACCCATAGACTCTTATGTAACTCCTTGATAAGCTTTTGTTGAGTCTCTTTATCACACACAACTCTTTGTGGTGTGCCATTTCTCTGCTTTGGATGCTTCCATAGGTAGCCATTCTTTAAAAAGCCTTCCTTCGTATTCTTTTATATTCTTGTTCACTCCAATCTTCTTGCCTTTCCAATGTGCTCAAGTATTGTACAATAAGTAGCCAATCACCTTCATACATCTCTTCTGAAAAAGACTCAAGTGCATTTGCCAAGCACATATCATCACTTCTTGCATTTGCAATGGTATAAAACTTTGTACCTACACCATTTCCCTCAACGACCATGTTCTCTTCATCTTGATACCTTGCTCTAGATAGCATATCTACCATTGAATTATCCTTCCCTGCTATACGCTTGAACTATGGATTCAAGGACTTGATGTAAGCTATCCATCACAGCATTGCAATGACAAGAGTTGAGCAATTTGAGATCATTCCAAGAAGAGACAAGCAATCAGTTTCTACTACCACAGATGCCCCTATCAAGTACTCCTTGTCGCATCTCAATGCTATGACTACTCCCCATAATTCTCTTTTTAACTATGCATAGTCCCGTTGAAGAGAACTTAGAACCTTAGCCATCATCCTATCCAATTGCCCATCCAACCCTTGTAGGACTCCTTTCCACTGTCACAACCACACATCTTCCACATGCATCTTTCTCTCTCTCACTCACAAAACCTTCACTCGGTTCCATTCTCTCTCTATTCATTGCACATCTCTCATAAGTAAAAGGAACCTTGTGTACATGCAAAGCACTCATCCTCAGCTATCACCATCAACACTTCTGTTGCACTTAACATGGGTCCTCAATGGGTGTGGTTGAGAAGGGCTTTCTAAGACTCCGCTATGTTGTCGCACTATCAATGCTCATAAATAGGAGGTAAAGCTCAAGCTCCTCTATCTCCTCCAAAGCTCACTGCTTGCAGCGTGTGAGAGTCTGCATTTGTTTTCTGCTTTGTAGTATTCCCAAGAGCTTTTTGTGCTCGTAGGGTGCGGTAAAGAACTCTCCACTCATCATCGTACCAATGGTTCTATGGCATAGTCCCTGTGGAGGGAGTACGTCAGGTGTGAGTAGTGTGTGGAGGCTGATGTGTGTAAGATGGATGAGATCTGGGAGGTGAGTGTGGACAACAATGCAGATGGGTCAAGCCAAAAAAGGCCAGCATGGGCCTCTGCTGAGTATGTAGGGGCTAGTTCCCGTGGGAAGTGCAGCAGGTGCGTAGGAGACCGTCGCTTCAATGAAAGAAAGAGAGAGGTAGGCATGGTCGTTGGTCGGTTCTGATGGGGGTGGGTGGATTGGTGAAAGAGCTAATGAGCTGTAGAGATGCCATAGTATAATCCACTGTACTCTCCCACCCCCACCCCCACCCCCCCCTGTCTACGACTCCGTGTGGCATGCATGTCAGACCACGAGATGTAGGCCAAGAGATGGTGCTGGGAGCCCAATCTGAGTAAATGGCATTTATAGGCAGTGGGAAGGGCTGCGTCTACTGAGACTCGGATGAGGTCCTCCTTGTCTGTAGCATGTCGTATGTCTTGGTCCTCGAAAGCACACGTCGTCACACTGAGAGCTACATGTCCAGGCATTGAAGTCTACCATGAGGAAAACTTCGACAAGAGTAGAGTACTCCATTGTCCCCTCCATCACTCTTAGCAGCTCAATCCAAAATCCTACTGAATGTGTGCAGGATATAAATGCAGCAGCATGTCAAAAAATCCAATTTTATGGATTATATCACATAGGTTTACAATCACAACGATCAAAAAAAAAAAAGAGAACAGCCACGATAATTCTACAGAAATTCTGGTGGTACCTGTGTTGCAATACTTGAGAAACCATGGAAACTAGCATTCTTCCTTAGACCATCAGACCTTCCCTGCACTTGTCCCTTAACGAGGTTTACATCGCCTTTTGGTGGTTCACTCTCAGACTTTAGGCCAGTGAATCTATCAGGTGAGACATGAACTGTATGCAAACCTACACTGTCTTCTGTTGTGTCCTGCAATGTTGCAGCATCCTTGTCTGCTTGCACTTTGAAACCACCAGGTAAGCTGTCAATTGAACTTTCATTACTTGAGATTTTCCCCCGGCCAAATTTCCTCCACTCTTTCCAGCTTACATCGCTATCCTTCTCATGCACATCCCGAAGCTCGTATTGGTCAGTACGTGACAGGTAGATTTGTGTAGATGGATGTTTTGCAATGTGTACAGGAAACTTGGTATTATACTTTTCCCTTTCAACCTGTTCATTGAATTTCCAAACATTCGTGAGCAAAGCTTGCAGCTCTCTTTCTTCCATTTCATCTGAATACTCTGCGGAATTAACCTTCCCTGTTTGTAAAGCAGCTGAGCTATGACAAGGTTTCCCAGCATCTTGTTCTGATTGTGAAATCATGTGCTTCTCAACAAAGACGTCTGCCACATCCTTATCTGTCACTATTTCTTTCGTAGTTGCCACCAATGATCCTGTTTTTCTGGAGGTAAAAGTTTGGCCAGCAGGCGGACCTGAAATCAAGTCCTTCCAAGACTTGACTTTTATTGGAGTACCAGGCGTAGTTGGTTCAGATGATGGAGCATCATGGGATGTTACTGAAGTCCTTCCAGCAGCCAGCTCCGACCTATCGGAAACTGATGAGTCCATTCGCCTGGATGTCCAAACCTGCTTATCTCTCTGTTCTCTGCCATCCTTGGTTGATGATGACCTGGATAGCACTGTTTCAACACTATCAGGGATCTCATGAGCATCTGATGTGGAAAAAATCTTCAGCCCTGATTTCCCTGATCCTAATGCCTTTCCACCATGACTGTCTGCCTTAGTTGGAACAACAGAAAATACCTGAGCAAAGCTTGTTTGCGGGTACCCACCAAACACATCGTCAGAGTCAACAAAAGATTGCAGCATTGCGATATTGATGCCATCCATAGCTCCTGCTGAACTCTTTGCATGTCCAAATGAGCCCGATCTCGGAGGTGAAGAAGGTACACTCAACAAAAAGGAATCATTTGTCACACCTGAGAGAAGCATGTCAGATGGCTTTCCTCCACTCTCGTCGAAGGAAGAAGCTGATGAAAGTGAGCCCCGTTTTAAAAGCCTCCCAATTTCTGGCCTGCTCTAAAGCAGCAAATGAATCAGATAATAAGGATCAATCCCTTCTAGATCCAACCCTTTACCGCATAGAAGCTTTACTTATTTGTGCTTAAATACTTAGCTAGCTATGGCCTAGATCAAGGAATGACATGCAACAGAGCTTAAATACCCTTGCTTGAGAAAATAACATGATATGCATGCAAAACAACTTGAGGACCATCCTGTTTTTGAGTATGAGTCAGTGAGAGAGGTCAACAACATAAGTTGCAACATGTACATGTGCAAGCATGCATGCATGTGTTTGTGCTCGGGGCCAGGGTGAAGTTCTGCATAGTTCAACAAAAGAAAACTGAAGCTTGGTAGTGAATTGGTTAAATACCTCGTCTTAGCACTCAGCTTCTCAGCCCCTCCTAATTGACCAGAGGCTGCAGAAGCAGTATGGACTGGGCTCATTCGCCGGGAGCTGGAGTGAGAGCTCGGCTTGGACCTTGAGCCAAAATGCAAACTAGAAACCATCACATTATCAGGCACTGGACCCTCATCATCAAACATGTCATCATAAACTTTAGAGCTTGCTCGTGAGTCATAAAAGACACCACGTGCAGAAGCATCATCTCCAAAAACAGGGAGATCAAAAACAGGGAGAGAAGAAGTCCTGAAAGAGGATGTCCGGGCCGTGACTTTGTCAAGCATAGCTGATTGGCTCGTCCCCAAACGCGAGGCTGATATTAGAGCCGCAAATCTTGGGGGTCCACCGAAAACGTCATCAAAGTTGATCTCTACTGGCAAGCCTGTGTGCATAGGTTTCTCCATGGCTTGTATTGTGAGAGACACACAACCACAAGTCACTTTGTTTTCTTGATCCTCAGGAAATGCATTCCTTGCATGTCGTTCTATGTGTCTGATTGGCCTGTCGCGTAGTGTTCACGTAAAGACGTCCAAGAGCAGCCCATCCAAGACCCAAGGGGAAGGCAAATTTGTAAGTGCAAGCAACATATTAGGCACATGGTTGTCGATGATTTTGTTCCCATACAGCCAGGCATCCCTAGAGTGTCACTGTAGATACCTAAATCCATGGCAAATTGCAGATTTCAATATGACATTTAAGAGAATCACTCTGACAACTCATTGAAGGTGGTACTCACATATGGCAATGTGTTACCATCTGTTTGCTTTGTGAAAGAAAGCACACATGTGCTTAAATGGAACTTGAAGCAGAAGGTGAATGTGGAGAGCTTACCATCGGTAACGTTCCTAAGGACTGTGGTGAGAGCGAAGGCGGGATGCTTTTATGGCTTTCAGCCCACCATAATTAGCTGAAATTGACTGTTGCTTGCACTCCGAGGGCAGTAGAAGACATTTGTAATTCGTGTTTGTCACGCTCGGCTCCGCAGTAATTAGCTTTCACTTCTTGCTTCACAAAGAGATCCTCTCTCTCTCTCTCTCTCTCTCTCTCTCTCTCTCTCTCTCTGTGCGGCTTGGAACTGGTGTAAATGGGTCTATGGGGCTCACACAGGAGGATAACCTTGTGTAAGAGTCGTGTGTGCTGGTGAGTGATGGAGGGAGACAGTGGATTAGTGTGGGGTGTGTGTGTTGAGGGGGGCGACAGTGTGAGCGTGCGCGCGCGCTCGCGTGTTGTTTTGGCATATACATGGATAAGGCGGGTCCAGACAATTTTCGTCCCATCAACTCTGAAAACTTCACAGCCCCCTACGAGGCTACGACCCAGATTCCACTAGCTGTTGTACATTTTCGTTGGCTCTAAAGAGCCGTTCATGCCAAATGCAGTAACTCAGCTTGCAAGAGTGCACCTTTGAAAATCAATAATGCTGCTTGAAAGGAAGGGGAAAAGGAAAAATCTCGCCTCTACTAGTGTTTAAAAATAGTATATTTCAGTTCAAATGTATACAATTTCCTCTCAAATAAAAAATTATGAAAGGAAATTTTGTATGGTTGCGAAAAAATGATTTTCTCAAACAATGCTCGTTGGCCTTAGCAATCTGCTAGAGTCTAAAATTGTTGTGAAAAAGGGTGAATTTGATACCATTTTTGTCTATATTGAAACCATGTAGGTGTGTCTCTTCAAAACAAGCTCAACCTCTCTACATGTCCCTTACATAGCGCACACCCCAAGGCTCTCTTTCATTCCTCATGTCCTTTACTTGTGCAAGAACATAACCACGTGCATGGAATGATCCGTGTTCTTTAAAAAACCATTCCCTTTCTTTTCCCTCCCTATGCCAAAGTCTTTCGACTCCATTGCCTACCCTTATGCTCATTCAGCACTCGCACCACGACACACATGAAGCACTTCAGGATACACCATCCCCACCAATTCTCATTAGTCATGTCGTGCAACAAACTCCGTGCCAAGAGGATAGACATTACATCAAAGACCTTCTCATACTGGCACCCATAGAACATCAACTTAAGGTACCCCACACGTGCTCCAAAGTCAGAGCGAAGAGCATCCTCAAGGAGCACCAGACACTTCTCTAGCAAATCTGCCTTAATGCATCTTGCCTACGGAGCTAGTTAATAAATATAAAGTTGGGCATTCAAAAAGAGACCCAATGGCTACGGGCATGGTTTTGGGATAATTGGTTGGTGAAAGGTATAGAAGTCACTCGTATGTCTAGGTGCTCCTAGAAAACTTTTATATCACCCTTTTAAAGAATGAAACCATGGTTTTCTAAGCCTTAGGTGCAAGGCAATGGATGGTTCTAAACTCACCTCTTTCCCTATTTGTTCATTTTCCTTGGAAGGTAGCGACATCTTTGCATTTGCTCTAAATGTAGCTTCCCCGCCTCTCATATCAATATTACAACTTTCTCAAGACCATAGCCTCTTTTGTAGGTCAAGTTCTACGTAGCCACTCTCCATGAAACTCCAATCCATTATGGCAACCATAGATTTGAGTTGAACTCAACAAACCCTTGCTTGAACACATTAAGGTTGACCTAGATAATAGTGTCTATTTCCTACAGCCCATAATCTTTAAACACTTTCCTAATGCCTATTTTCATTGTGGACTCACTACTCATAGTTAGGGATAGCTCCTCTTTTCAGCCAAGGGGGGAACCTAATGAACCTGAGCTACAGCAAGAACTACATGACACAAAAGCTACTTAGACTTCGACTCCTTCTCAGTTCCTCAAGAACCAAAGGAGCAATAGAAGGAGAGGTCACAGACAACTCAAGTCGCAAATACTTTTTGCTTTCAAAAGTGATAGGTCGTTAAGAGGTTTTCCTTCTTGCAATAGCATTGTGCCTATAGCTTTGTTGCTTCCATCTATCTCTAAGTGCAAACGGTTTGACAACATAAACAATAGCTACAATAGGTAAGGAATGGGTACCACAGTTAAAGCTACCTTAAGCTCGTCAAAACTACATTGTTTCTTGTTGCCCAAAGTGAAGACCTTGCCTTGATGCTTTAATTGATCTGCCACCATAGGAACCGCTATCTTAGCATAATCCTTGATGAATTTGCAATAATAGCCTGCCATACCTAGAAAAGTTTGAAGTTCTTCCAGGTTAGTAGGATGTGGCCATTGTAAAATCACATGCATCGTGGCTAGATCCATTTGAAGACCAACATAAGAGATAACATGTCCTAAGTACTTGATTTTAACTTTTAGAAATTCATACTTATTGAGCTTTGCATAAAACTTGTCCTCTCTTAGCAAAACAAACACCAACTTGAGGTGTCGAAAGTGCTCTTCCTCAATAGAGTTGTAGATCGAAATATCATTTAGGAAAACAATGACAAAATTCCCAAAATATTGTCACAACGTATCATTCATCAGGGTCATGAACTTGGCAGGAGAGTTAGCTAACTTCAAAATGTCCAAATCTTTACTAAACATCTTTGGAATGTCTGCTAAGCGTATGGGTGAAAGCATGTATAGGTGGACCACTTTTGCCACTATATAGTATATGGTTTTTGGGGTTGAGAAAATGGGTGGTTTAGGCGTTTGAAACACTGGGATTAAATTCAAAATTTATGGAAAAAAGGGTTAAAATTTGACGTGTACTAAGTGAAAGCGCTTACTCATTAATGATCACCTCAAGGTACATTCAAGAACTTAATGCAAATATTCTCTCGAGTCTTGTCCCTCCCACTCTGTCTCGCTCGTTCCTCCCCCCTCTCTCTGTCTCGCCGGCGCCATTCAGGTTTCTGATTCCCTCTTTCCTCCCTCCTTTGCGTTTCTCTGCTAGCCGAAGCAACAAGTAGCAACATCACAACAACAGCAAGCAAAATCAGGAGGAGTACTTTTTGTTGGGCTGGTCCTCAACTTCAGTAAAAATCCCCTGCAGCAGCAACAAGTATGTGTCATCATGTATCTTGAAGCATTCTATCTCGAATGTTGGTTGAATTTGAATGTGGCTGGTTTTCCTAGGTAGCATTTCCAGGTAGCATTGATCCATGTTTTAACATGCTTCATGCAGATGTAGAAGCGTTGTATGCTTGTCTCTGAATGTGTGGCAAGATAACCAAAGGGGGCTCGGCCTAGTGGTTAAAGTGAATGGGTGGGTGCGTAAGGACCCAGGTACCCCTACTGATATGGTCTGCCCTCTGTTGGGTGGCAAGATAATCATGGATTGTAACTATTAATGATGCATGTGTAAGTTTAGAATTTATTTCTGGAATGTATATGCATTGTGCACATCTAATTGATCACCCTTGTGAATGCTTTATAAGAATGCATCATGCAGCTTGAAGCATAAATGCAGATTTTATCAATTGTGTGTGCATGCTTATACGAATGCATCATGCAGGTTCAAGCATGAATGCATTTAACTATTGATCTTGTATCTATGTGGCATTTGTGATTTTTTCAGGATGAAGAACCAGGCTACAAAAGGACCTTCAGACTCTGACAAGGGTACACCTAGGAAGGGAAAGAGCTCTACGCAGGAGTCGCCTATCAAAACAGGTAAGATGCATCATGCATGCATTTCTAAAATTGGTTTTATGTCTTGTAAAATTTCTGAATTTTTTGCACATGCATGCTACAAAAAGAACTTTCGAGTCCCCCAAGGGTACACCTAAGTAGCAAAATGTTCAGCAGGTTAGATGCAGGTATTTCCCCCATGGATTCAATTAAAGTGTTGCTTTATTAGGAAAAAGTAGTGTGCACACCACTAGTAAATATCAAGTGGGTGAACCCCACTTTTTATGGGTACAGCACCACTGATAGGCTGTGTTGAAGTGGTGCACCTGCAACACCCTTTAAAGTTGGGCAAAAACCATGGTTGCATCACTACATAGTTATGCTGATATGGTGCACCATCTATTAAAAGTGATACTGGACCACTTTAAAGTGCTGGGCAGCACTAAAAAGAGGTAAGGTTCTAGTAAAAACTGGCGATACAATGGGTGCATCACTTTCCAATGGAAAACCCTAACTATTTTGTGGTGAAACATCACTTTTAAGCGAAGCATCACGATGGTGCACCACTTTTCAGTGGTTTTACATACTTTTAAGGTATCGAATAACGTTCTAGTTAAGAAGCACCACTTTCTAGTTAAGAAACACAACTATAAAGTGGTGCTTCTTAACTTAAACGTTATTCGGTACCTTAAAAGTGTGTAAAACCACTGAAAAGTGGTGCTTTTTAACTTGAACATTATTTGGTTTAAAGTGGTAAACACCAATAAAGTGGTGCTCATCACTTTTTGTGGTTCAAATCACATTTAAGTGGTGTTTATAGTGGTGAAGACCACTATAAAGTGGTGAACATCACTATAAAGTGGTGCTCCTTAACTAGAACGTTATTCGGTACCTTAAAAGTGTGTAGGACCACTGAAAAGTGGTGCTTCTTAACCTAAACGTTATTTGGTATAAAGTGGTAAACACCAATAAAGTGGTGGTCACCACTTTTTGTGGTTCAAATCACATTTAAGTGGCGGTGCGTGATGGTCAACCACTTTCAGTGCTATAGAACCACTTTTTAGTGATGCTTTACAAAAGTGCAATAATCGTTAGTTCTGCATCTTTGCTAAAAGTGGTGGTTAAGTGCTTTTAAGTGATGAATCTTTACAAGGAGATACCACATTCTATTGGTGAAGCACCACTTTTTAGGAGTGGAGCACCAGTTTTAAGTTGTGTACAACAATTCACATCGGTGTAGCACAACTGAACAGTGGTTCAGTCCACTTTTATGTGCTGGAGCACCACTTTAAAGTGGTGAAGAAACTCCAAAAGGGGATGTATCACTAGAAAATAGTGGTGTAGCAGGACTTTTTAGTGTTACCTAACCAGTTTTAAGTGGTTGAGAACCATTTAGTGGTACACCACCACTTAAAACTTTTGTAGTACCACTGAGAATGGTGCAGAAATCATTTCAACCACTTCTTATTGTTGATAAAACAAGTTTAATTATGGCTCATTACATACTAACATGCATTCTTATATGTTTTTACAGGGAGGTGGACAGTACCACAAGTGGCCTTACCCACTCAAACAAAATTTTGCTTCACCAAGGAAGATTTTCATACCGAATATGGGCTATGCTTGGTTGGCCAGGATCCGAAGCTCCTATGTGATGATGATTTCTCAGATGAGGAGTGGCTTAGTGTATGGCTTTACAAGCGCCACCAAAAGGAGAAGATGCATTTAAAGGGGCTGAGGCCTGAAATGTATGAAGAATGTCTCCTGCTATACCACAAAGTATATCATGGAGCTCCCCCAAACAACGAGGTAGGCGTGCATTTTGCACATGGATTTACTTGGCAGAAGTGCAAGGCCACTGAAGATTATGAAGGTTTAGTTGCATGGGCTATGTATGCTGAAGGTGTTATCAAAATGTTACGCCAACAGAAAACTTTAAATAGGAAATTGGAGAAATGGAGGTCCACAAACAGTCCATGTCTTGGAAGCGAGTGGAAATGCAGAAAATATGCCTAATTACACTGACAGTACTGACATAGGCTTTGACTGGTAGACATACTCAGGTGGACATCAATTTTCAGGGCAGGCTAAGGAGGAATTTCCAAAGAAGCGGGCCTTTGGCTCGATGGGAACATTTGGAATGTCAAATGTTTCCTCGACTACATTTTCTGCGTCAACGGCTGATGTAGCAGCTATTTCTAACATGAAGGCTAATGCTGCTGAAAAGTTAAAAGAGAAGCAGCAATGTCTTGAAGCAATAAAAATTGCTTTAGATCAATCAAAGACAAAGAGAGATGAGCATGTTGGTTTGATGCGAGGTGCCGCCAAGATCGTAGAGAGAATGAACAAGGATGTGGAGGAACTCAAGTTGCATAAGGTTGGGCTTGTACCAAACGAGGAAGCAATGACAAAGCTTGAGACCTTGATTCAAATCAGAAAGGAGGCTCTCAAAGACATGGGACTTGATATTGAAGTGCACAATCTCGATAACCTAGGTGAAGAGGCAGCACAGTTACAGGTATGTAAGCTTGATTGATTCACCTAGTAGTAGTTGATATTACTTAAAAGTGGTTAAACTCTAATTAGGAAAAAATGGTTAGAGACCATTTTATATGGTAAAAGACCACTTAAATGTGTTTATATAACACTCTTAAGTGGTACCACATAAAGTGATGAAGACTCTTGAAAGTAATGCACAAACACTTATACTGCTTTATAAAGTACGCAGTGCTATTTTTTTACAGGGTCAGCATGACACTTTGTTATGGGAAGTAGAAGTGGCGACAGGGCATCTTCGATTTGTGTAAACGATTATTAATTTGTTCAAGTCAAGAATGCCTATCCTTCCTTTCAGGCTGCCTGTTCATTTGGTATCGGACAATAGCTGTGTGCAGTTAGGTGATTGTGTTACTTGTGGGATGTCTATCATGCAGATTGTTGTTACCGGTGTCTACATGCTCCGGTGTCAACATCCGTATCACCCACTTTGTTTTGTAACGTCCTGTAAGTCTACCGGCCAGTGTCTATTTCATGGATGTGAGGAACCTTTAAAAGATGCTTTGAAGCTGCTGGCACCTGGAGAGGCAAACATGGATGAGCATGTTGGTACAGGTAATCGATGTTTTTATACCTTATGATATGAAGCTGATTGTAGATTCATTTCTTGACCATTTTGTTTCTTTTCTCCATGTAATTGCAGAGAAAGATCCAATGGAAGGCATCTTTGGATCTCCTGTTGATGGAATTGGTAATATTCTGTGGAACATTCTTCTCTTTGAATGTTCACATAACTTAATATTGAGTATTATTACATTGTCTTTTATGTAGCACACTCCCAAGCTGGGTCATCACGCAAGCCCAATATTGATAGCATGTGTGGTGGGTGTGGGGATAAGAATGCATCCCAGAAACAAGCAGGTGAAGACACTCCGGACCAACAAAAGGCAAAAAAAAGGGCTAAAAAAAGAGCAGATGTAGTGGGAGCTCAAGGTGACGCATCCAAGGAGTCAGCCGAGGTGCCTCTGAAGCCAGAACCTGCATTGAACAAGGATGTAGAGGACGTTGAAAAATCATCTGAGAAGCCAATTGAAAAGGATACAACAGTGAACTTGTCTAATGAGGACTCAGAACTTCTTATTTCACAGGTTTGTGCAGAGATTTTGGGGCATAGGAAAAAGAGGAGCAACACTGAAGAGCGCGCCACACCAAAGAAAAAAGCTAAGGTTGCATCCGAGCCTCCAGAGCCTACTCCAGGAGGTAAAAAATCCAAGGAGCCTTCATCTGCTCGGAAAAAGACTAACCTCCAAGCACCCACAACCTTAAACCTCCCAAACCAAAGTCCCGCAAGAAACTTCTGTAGCCCCTATTAACCTTTTGTGCTTTGTAGCCTCTTTGTAATTTTGTCTTTGTACCCTCATTTTGATGATAATGAAACGACGGGTTTATTTTTCGTTCACTAGTTGTTTATTGCTCATTGATTGTCTATTTATTGTACTCATATTGTTCATTGACTGTCTATTTATTGTACTCGTATTGTTCTTTCCGACATCATCATGAGCATCTTCAAGTAGAGCTTATTTTTTCTCTCCAGTATCTCCTGCCAAGTGGACTATTGCCATAGAAGTTCAGAAAATTAATGAAATGGAAATCAATAGCCTGGAAGGTATACTTTTCAAGTGTATTTTGAAAAGGTTAATATGTCAGTCTGATTGAGGTTTTTAAGGCATGCTACTTGTCTATGGCAGAACTTAGTTGGATTGGAGATGTTCAAGAACCAGATGAGAAGGTTGAAGACATAGCAGCTAAGCAGGATGCAGAGCAGGATGCAGAGCAGGATGCAGAGCAGGATGCAGATGTAACACTAGATAAAGTAGAGGAAGACCAGGAACCAGCAGTTTGCCCCGAAATTGAGGAGATTTCGCCAAACTGCCCTGGATGGGGATATCTTGTTTCGAATTTTTGCAAGATCAAAAAGCTCATCATCCTTGATCTCGATGGACTATTCGTGAAACGAGATGTAACCAAACGTGATCCAAAGACTGGACAACTTAAACACCCTCCACGTCCAGCTTCCGACAGAGTTAAACTAAAAAGAGTGGACGAGAAGTTGTGGATCTACTACTATAGAGATGTTGAGCAATTTGTTTGGGATTTGAGGCAAATAGCAGATTCAATGATTTGGAGCACTTGTATTGCTGCTAACATTGAGCATATCCTCAGTACATGTTGGCCAGACATATGGGAACATAGGACTTATTACTTTAGGGATCTCTTCTCAAACTGGCAATGTGAAAAGTGGTCGTATTTTGAAGAGATTGCTGGAGCTCCAAGAGACCTTGCAGGTGAATCTGTGTCTTTCAAGCCCCTTTACCATGTTTGGAACAAGTTTCCATAATACGACTCCTCTCGGACATTGCTGGTAGACGACTCCAGATATAAAAATCTGCGCAATGTCTGGGACAACTGTATATGTCCACCCACCTTTGATCCTCTTGATGAAGAACAAGACCCTGATTACCTCACGCGCACACTGTTGCCATGGCTGTGCAGATGGGCACTAACCCCCAATACCCTGGAGTATACAAAGGCAAACCCCATCAGCAACCCCAAAGATGAACTTTCGAGTCTAGTCTTTGAGCACTTTGTTATAAATGAAGATGAATGAGATTGTACATCCGGAAGTGCCAGAAACGTTATATATTGTACATTCTTGGTGGATATATAGACGTTTCTAGATAATTGTTGTAATATACTTTTTGTAATATACAGAAGTTCTGGCACTTTACTGTCTTTGCACTATACATGTCTCTACACTTCTGAATGTCTCAGAACCACTTTTTAGTGGTGCTAAACCCCTAAAACGTGGTTAAATTTTAATTATGTTATTGCAACAGTTTTTCTGGAAGTGCAACACCATTTAATGGTGATTTTTGGGGGGAGTGGTGAAGCATTCTTAACCACTTTTTAGTGGGGCTAAACCACTTTTTAGTGGTGCTAAACCACTTTAGTACCACTAAAAAGTGGTAAATTTTTATTGAGTTTTTCTAAAACTGCAACACTTTTTAGTGGGGCTAAACCACTTTTAAGTGGGGCTAAACCATTTTTTAGTGGTGCTAAACCACTTTAGTACCACTAAAAAGTGGTAAATTTTTATTGAGTTTTTCTGAAACTGCAACACTTTTTAGTGGTGATGTTTGGGGGGGGTGGGGGGAGTGGTGAAGCATTCTCAAAAACCAACATGTCAATTCCATCGTACGTTTACACCAATTCCATCTTGTTCAATCTTTCACTAGATGATATAAAATCAGATTTGATTTACAATTCAAAGGGCATGCTATTGTATATTGCCTCATGGTTTTCATTGGAAAGTTCGAACACTTCTCCTATGCCATCGAGCACTACAGGCTCCATAGGGAACTTTATTGCCCTTATCAAGTGGGAATATATGAAAACTATTGGCTTGTTATCCCACAGCTCATACAAGTTTGCTTGTAGGGATTTACACCAATGGCCCGTGACCATATAAGTATGCTTCTCTATCTTGTTGCCCCATGCATCAATTTGCTCGTTAGTTGTTAGGCCCTTAGCTACTACACACTTCAAAATGTAGAAGTCAACAGCCTCCTCATTATTCTCTTCAGAAGTGACACCAAAATTGTCTTCAGGTGTGAGAGCATCGCTTAAGGAGTCATAATGACCTGCATAAGTGGCACCATGGAACTCCTCATCGTTTGAGTCTCCGTATGACTGGGAATCATTAGGAAGTGGCTCCAAAGTGTGATATTGCCACGTCTCCACATGTGATCTGTTCATACACTTTCTCCAATGGCCAAGCCTGCAAGGAAAACAAAAGCATGACAACCGTTTTGATCGCAATGCACAAGTGTTGTTCTCAGAATACCCATTCACACAGTGCATTGCTCTTGAGCCCTTCAATGGTTTGCAGTCCCATTGATGGGATCTCTGAACATCGCCTAGCTTGACCTCCCAGAACACCCTACTGACCTCCCTCTTTTGCTTGTCATACATAGTAGTTGCTCCAGTACTGAGATGCATTCTCAAAAAAGAGACAACTTCAACTGCACAAGTCAACCGCACGCTATTTTGCTTCAATTGCTCATGATTTAGAGCCCTTATAATGACAGCCCCAGCCCCAGCCCCATCATGTTCCCCCTTTCCATGTCTTGAGCAAAAAAAATTCCAATTCATTTCCATGCTAGTAAGGCTCCAATATCTAGCAACAAAGTAAAACGGTCGCTTTGCTTTAAATTGTGAAGCTGTGCCATCTGACCAAACCCAATGTTTTTTAAAGCTTAGCCCTTGATCTCTCAACCATTGAGCATGTAAGAGAAAAGCATACTGCACAAATAAGGTGTCACGTTGTTTATCATTTGAGACAAAAAAGTGCAGGGTCTTCTTTATTGCACCCGATGCGATGCGGAAATAAGTAATCAGGACAAAGATAGTGACTTGCTTAGTGTACCAATGCATTGACTGGATCTCATTTTGCTCCTTGAAGGAGTAGTTCTCTGCAAAGTCAACGACGGAGACAACCACATCATCTGGAAACAAAGAAATGCAGTCCTTGAACTGTTGTGCTTGCCACCTAAATATAAAATTGTGAGTGACATACTTCTTCAAGTGGTCTTGGTACACTCGCAAAAGTTCTCTAGGCAGCATTTTCTTGTGGACAATGTCTTTCACAGTGCTCTTTCTAGCTTCATTGTTTAATCTAGTGGCACCCACTATATTTTCAAAAAACTTCACAGATACTTGCTTACTCTGCTCAACTTCTTCTCTTGGACAGATCTGAATATTACCTACACCGCATGCATTGCATGTTCCCATTAAGCATTGGTAGCTATGGAAACTATGTTCTGCAAGTATAGGGTAGAGTATAGACTCCAACAGTGAAGTGGTGCTCATACTTGCATTTTTGTATGCAAGACATCCATGGTTGACAACTTCATCATGATGAAGGCATATAGGGCAGCTGCACATGCAGCAAGAACCATGAAGATCAAAACTTCGAGTCCGCATGTGATTTACTGCCTCTTTAAGGAAAATCATTTGTACATGCACAATACAACAGCAGGTGTAGCGATCCCTCAATTTTTGGACAAAGAACGGTTTCATAAACTCGAAGCAACGTTGCGAAATCTGAATATCTGCATACTTTGTCTTGAATCTTAAATAAAGCTCCACCTGCAATATACATGTATACAAATGTTAAAAATAAACTTAGCATTCAGAACTGGTTAAATTGTTTCAAAACATTAAAAAGTGATTCTATATCACTAAAAACTGGTGTGCACCACTAAAAACTAGTAATGATACATTCAGTAGTATTGTTTTACCTGTGAAAATAATGCACCACAAATACAAATTAGTGTAGAAACTAGTAACCATACAAAAAGGTAGAATATTAAGAGGTTGTGTGAGGACAACTTAATAGTGGTGAGAAACCGCATTCAGCGTAACTAAAAAGTGGTTTGGCACGACTTAAAAGTGAATTCAAACCACTTTGACGGTGATGAACCGCCAATAAAAAATGGTGTGCACTGTTTGATATATGGTGGGCAACAATTAAAAAGTGGTGAGTAAGGACATGAAAGTTCTGGGGAAGTTCAGAACTAGCACTTAAAAAGTAGCTGGGAGGGACAAAATACTAGGCGACAGACCAGCATTAGCACTAGATAGTAGTCCAACACAACTTGAAAGTGGAGGAGCTCATGTGAAAAGTGTTTGATGACCACTTTAGAGTGGTGAGCGACTAGTTCAAAGTGGCCAGTCACCAATTAAAATCTAGCACTTAAAAAGTAGCTGGGAGGGACAAAATATTAGGCGACATACCAGCATCAGAACTAGATAGTGGTCCAACACAACTTGGAAGTGGAGGAGCTCTTGTGAAAAGTGCTTCATGACCACTTGAGAGTGGTGAGCAACTACTTCAAAGTGGGCAGTAACCACTTGAACGCGGATTCTGGTCACTTGAATGCGGTTTCTGGCCACTTGAAAGCGGGAACTTGCCGCTTGATTGCAGTGACAAGGTTTTAGATACCACTTGAAAGTGGTGTTTTGCCACTTGGGAGTGGTGCCTCATCACTTGCATGGAGTGATGACTGACGTAGTGACTTAGCACATGAAAGTGGTGTCTCACTACTTGATGACCACTTGAAATTAGTGAGCAACTACTTCAAAGTGGGCAGTCACCACTTGAACGTTGATTCTGGTCACTTGAATGCGGTGTCTGGCCACTTGAAAGCGGGAGCTTGCCGCTTGATTGCAGTGACCAGGTTTAAGCTATCACTTGAAAGTGGTATCTCACCACTTGATGACCACTTGAGAATGGTGAGAAACTAGTTCAAAGTGGGCATTCACCACTTGAACGCGGATTCAAGTCATTGGAATGCGGTGTTCGGCCACTTGAAAGTGGTGTCTCACCACTTGGGAGTGGTGTCTCACCACTTGCATGGAGTGATGACTAACGTAGTACTTTGCACATGAAAGTGGTGTCTCACCACTTGCATGGAGTGATGACTAACGTAGTACTTTGCACATGAAAGTGGTGTCTCACCACTTGATGACCACTTGAGAGTGGTGAGAAACTAGTTCAAAGTGAGCAGTCACCACTTTAACGCGTTTTCTTGTCACTTGAAAGCGGGAACTTTCCGCTTGATTGCAGTGATAAGGTTTTAGTTACTACTTGAAAGTGGTGTCACACCACTTGGGAGTGGTGCCTCACCACTTGCATGGAGTGATGGACTGACGTAGTGACTTAGCACATGAAAGTGGCTTCTCACCACTTGAATGCGGTCAGACACCACGTGAAAGTGGTTTTTATACTTGTAAGTGTTGTGTCCACCGCTTCATTGTGGTGTGACAGCACTTGTAAGTGTTTACTAACAAAATGTGTTCAAACTCCACTAATATGGTTTTGGTTACCATCATAAGGTGGTGGGCACCATTCGTGCAGCAGCAATAAAAAGTCTATGGCACTACTATAAGTGTTGCACCATGACTAAAAGCTGCTACATCACTTGGAAAAAGTGAGCTGCACCACCAAAAACGTTTGCACTTGTAACACCCCTACAAGTTTGTAAAACACGTCTGTTAGCATTGGGTAAACAAGACTTTTTAGTGGGTGAACACCACTTTGTAGGGTTTACGGTGAAGCGTTGGTGCATTTCTAGTAAAAACTGTTTCTTAAACATTAAAACCTACTGCAAAACATTAAAAATTGGTTCAAAGACACTAAAAAGTGGTGTGGAAACACAAGTAAAAGTGCTTCAAAAACATTTAGAACTATTGATAAAATTTTAGAAGTGGTTCAGATTCAATTAGAGACCAGTATAGTAATGTTTCACCACTTTTTAATGTTGTAGCACCACTAGAAAGTGGTGCAAAACACCAAAACAAGCTGTAGTACTAATAAAAAGAAGTATAGAAACATAATGTTATGGCAGTACTGAGTTGTAGCACCAATAAAAAGTGGTATAGAAACATAATGTTGTAGCAGGAATATGAGTTGTAGCACCAATAAAAAGTGCTAAAAAAATATATCAATTACCTGAGGCTCCTCAAGAAGGTGGATTGGATGCTTTACATATGAACATCTAGCTAGTCTCTTACTGCAAACATCTTTCTTGTTGGGGGACACCCTCGTCTCATCTGTCCAAAATTGAAAGACTATGTCTTTAACAGTTCGAGTGATGTAAGTTCTCCGTGCATCATCTCTATGACACGCAGATGCAGGGAACGAACCATCGGATTCACTTGACACTATTAAGTGATGTTTGGCTGAATATAAGTTTCTTTTGTGGATCCCCATAAGCTTGGCAGCTTGCGGTATGCTCATGTCAGTGTTTTGCTCCTTGCTTCCACCATTCACCAACATCATCATTGCTGATTTCTTCACAAAAAACTCGTATGAAGATCTTGGGACCTTCACATGATTCAAAGTGTTGCGGATGTTTCTCAGCATAATTGCTTCCAACTCTTTGGATTTACTCTGCATAGTAAGGAAGCAAGGATGTTGAAGAAGTTCATCAAAGATTTCCTTCCTACCACTTGCATCCATTCCCACGGTTAAGGTATCAAAGTGTTGTACCATAGATTGACATATCCTTCGTTTCTTTCTTTCATCCATCTCCCCTGTATTGGTTTCCGTCACAAAGTTGACCGTTGCCTGACGTTGCTTTCGTTTATGAGCAGCCCAATATTCCCTCATTAATTTTCTGCGCTGAAGTTGAGCTTCTCTACTCAATGACGATGAGCTGATAGACAGTTCTTCACTGTGCTCCATTGTTGCAGTACTTTCAAAGGATTGCTCTACAAGAAATACAATACAAATCATAACTACACGCTATTTAATTAATACATGGCACTTCTTGCACTAATTAGCAAGATACTAACAAAGCATAATAAGTGTTTACATACCTCAAGAATCATCAAGTAGAAGAGGAACCTATAGAGATAGAGTTCGTGAGAGAGAGAGAAAGAGTGCTAAGAGAGAGAGAGAGAGATGAGCGCGAGCTCAGACACAAGAGGAGCCATGCTTATAGAGAGAAAGAGAGAGGGAGAGGGGGCTGAGCGATACAGAAAGCTCAGCAAGAGCTCTGTGAGAGAGAGACAGAGAGGAGCTAGATAGAGCTCCAAGAGAGATCTCAGAGACAAAGAAAGCTCAGACAGGTTGAAGCGGGAAAGAAGCGGCCCAACGTTCAACAGTAAATTACATTTAGTTTCATTAATTGTGGTACGTTACGTTAGGAGACTTAATTGACGTACCTTAGGAGAGTGATATTCTTTTTGAGATTTGAAGCACTTTTAAAACACCCACTTTTAAGCGCAAAAAAGCAATGTCCTTGACATTACTTTCCAGGCCACCTATACATGCTTTCACCCGTATGCATTCTTGATGACAGCCAGAGCGTAAATCAATCTTAAAGAAATACCAAGCTCCCTTTATGTTATCAAATAACTCATCTATCCTTAGGAGAAAGATACTCATTCTTAAAAATCACTACATTTAAAACATGGTAATCTAAATGCATGCACATAGATATGTCTTTTTTCTTGACCAATGTCGAGAAGTTTGTAGTGCGGCTAGGAAAGCGTCCGGCCTCTAACTGTGAGAGTTCGTAAGAGAATCAAGCAAGTTGTAGATGATTTGAAGCAAAAGAAACACTTGAAAAGGAAAAAACTACATCCATGAAAAGTTCACTTTAGAAAAAATCAAGCAAGTCATAGATAAGTTGAAGCAAAAGAAACACTTGAAAAGGAAAAAACTCCATCCATGAAAGCTTCACTCTAGAAAAAATCCAAGATCAACTCAAAACTTGTGTGGGTGAGTGTTTTGGTGTAGCCTCAACTCTAATTGCACAGATATTGTGCGCATTCAAGTGTAAAAAATCCTAGTTTCCACTTAAATTCTTCATTGAGACCATTTCATCGAAGCTTGGACACTTCATTAGGAAATCCCATATTCTTGTTTGTTGAGAAAAAGCCTAGTTGGTGGCCTCACAAGCTCAAACTTGAGGTAGAGATAGCAGGGGACTCCATTAGGTCACCACCTTTGATCACCTGTAAATGATGCATTAGATGGCCAAAAGTGTTGTTTTGGGCTCTATAAGCCCCCCCCCCCTCCCCAGCTTGAGCACCGATGGCACCATCGTTGAGGTGGCATTTTGATCCAGTTTCTGATATCTTTTTGTCATTTTTACCATTTTATGCCCATTTGTGGAAAATTACCCTTGTGCTTAAATTACATGATGAACCTCAAAGTCTGTTGGGGTATAGGCGCCTGTGCCTTGCCCGACCGCCCAGAGTCTGGGCGCCCAATGACTTGTATACCTTATACATAGCATAAGTGTATAGGGGGCTGCTCACTCTTTGAGTCTCCCCACCCACATCGTGTGTGTGTCTCTCCTTCTCTCTCTCTCACTCTCCGTCTGTGGTGCTCCCCGATCCCCTTCAATTGGTATCAGAGCTATGGTGACAGCGGAGAGCACGACGGCTTTGAGAGCTTCGAGGCGATAGCTCGCTCGCTCTCGACGGTAGAGAGATTAAGAAAGCTTGGAAGTTTTGTGAGAATGCAATGGGAGCTTGTGAGCTCAGTTGAGAGTGATGTATGCTCTTGTGGAAGCTTAGAAAGAAGTGTGGAAGATTGTGTGTAAGTGAAGGTGCTGCCCTAAAACTGTGTGCGCAGCAGCACAATTTTCAGATTCGTTTTTCTCCTTGTAGAATGCAGATATGAGAATTCTGTTTGGGGTGCCCATCCGTTTCGATGTGGTCTATGCAGAAGAAACTTTTTGCAAATTCCTCACCGTTTTGCTGATATTCAGCTCAGACTGACTGTATACAGAAATTCCATATTTTCTATTGTCGCATTGTGTGCGAGTTTGATGCACTTTTGGAAGCACGGGAGATGCTTGAAGTTGAGTGCATAAATTCTGAGCTGAAGATGCAATTGCAGCTTGTGTTAAGCTTGTGGTTTGAGGGTTTTTTGGTAGACTTGGGCAACGAAGTACGGAGGCGTTTACACACCATCGAGGCGGTTTCTTGAGAGACGCAGGTTTTTTGGAGCACACAGGTGGAGCTTCTTTCACTGGTTTTCACAAAATACTTTGGCAGTGATTTTGTGCTTGGATTCATGGTCTTTGCGGATGGTTTGCATATGGTTATGGCACATGGTTGATGCCCATTATATATGCATTTTGGCGAGCACTTTCAAGTGCCGGTGAGCTCTCTTGAGAGCATTGTTTTCGCATTGATCAAGTTTCCGGATTGCAAATCTTTTGGCGTTTGCTTATGCGCAGTCACTCCGTTGATGTACGTTGAGTGCGGATTGCCATTGTATGTGAAAATGTGGAGCCATTTTGGCATTTCTACTCATTGGCATTGAGTAGTGTTATGGTTTATGGTAGAGATTGTACTTGAGTTTTTTGCTCAGTTTTCAGGGGAAATTCTGTCGGATTTTTCCCAGATTCTCGCCATAGTTTGTGATCGAGTGTTTACTCTCACTTTGACAGGTTTTGTCAGTTTGGACACAGTTTTGTGTTTTTGTATCCACTCTCGCACGAGTGAGGAGTTGTGTATCTTTCTTTGCTTGAGACAGTGGTTTGCTCTCGGGTGGGAGAGTCTTGTGATCTCTAGCATTGTTTGCCATAGTTTTGCAAAGCTTATGCATGTATGTTGAGTGTAGTTTGATGCGCATTGATTGCTCATTGTATTGAGCTTGCGGGACAATGGTTATTTTGTGTTGATAGCCATTGTGCGTCGAAACTCTGGCAAAATTTTCCCAGGAGTTTTATGCGTATCATTTATGCGATCTAGGTAGAGATTGCGGGTTGCACTTAGCATTTGCGTGCGGTGTTCTCTGCAAGTGGGAGATTTGTGCGTGTGTATGCATCGATACCGCACAGTGTGGGCTTGGTGATTAGCTCACAGATTGCAGTGTGATACTAGAGCAGGTGAGGCTTGTATTGACATTGCGGGAGCTCTATTTTGGAGTGTGTCTCACAGGTTTTACATTGTGTTTCTGGCCATATTTGTAGACAGTTTCCAGGTGTTGTTGGTGAGGTGGTTTTGCTTTCTAGTTTGCTACATTGTGCTCATGGCAGAGACAGGTGATCGCTTAGATTATGATCTCTCCGAAATGTGCATGTTTGATGGGTCAGACTTTGCAGCATGGAGAGAGTGTATGCTTGATGCATTGACACAGCGAGGGTTGCATCGACCATTGAGTGGTGATGCAGGTAGACCTTCAAACATGTCTGACGATCAGTGGCAGGAGCTAGAGGAGATGGCACTATCTACGCTCTCTTTGCACCTTGCAGAATCTCTATATGCTCTTGTTATGTATGAGACTACTTCGAGAGCACTTTGGCGCAGATTACATGATATGTATGATAGATCTGAGTCATCAAGGACTCGTGTGAGACATGTACATTCACGAGTACGTCGACAGGTGATATGTTGGTATTGTGGTCATTTTGGACACGTTAGACGGCGCTGTTTTCGTCGTATGCGACATCATAGGAGACATGACAGTCTCAGAGATGTATGTAGTGATGCCATGAATTCAGTTTCTTTGACAGTTGAGGCACATGTAGTGTCGGAGTATACTAGTGATGGGGATGTCACTTTTACCTCGAGCTATGCACGAGATGCTATACATGTGGATAGTGCACTCCCTTCGCAGTGGTTGCTAGACGCAGATGCTATGTTTCATGTCACGCGCATCGTGCATGGTTTTGTAGCTATTCTAGCGGGATGCTTGGCAATGTACGTTTGACCGATGGATCGGTGCATGCGATAGCAGGTGCAGGAGATGCGAGACTGTCATTACCGAGTGGTGCATCTTACTTGTTACGACACGTGCGCTATGTACCAGATTTGACAGTGAGTTTGATCTCGATTGGTCAGCTTAGAGATTGTGGATGTCAGATTTCGCTACGAAAGCAAGATTTTGTGATGCATTTGGGTTCGCTAGTGATTGCGAGAGGTGCCAGGAGTGGTACAAGTTACCCATTGCATGTGTATCACGGGAGAGACGATGTTGTCTCTGTGATCACGCAACCAGGTAGAGAGCGAGAGAGCAGGCAAGTCTCTTTTGCTTGTGGGTTGCAGGATGCTTTGCATGGAGTGCAGAGTAGTGAGCTCGTTGTGCACACAGTTGGGGCATGACTTGAGCAGTCACACAGAGAGGTGACAGAGTCAGACATGCATGCTTTGCTAGTGACTGAGCAAAGCAGAGAGTCAGTTGTGCGAGATACTTCTATGCAGGATAGACAGGTAGAGCGGTCTTGCTCTAGTGAGTCACGACAGGAGGACGTTGTGCAAGAGTCTATGCATACTGAGTTAGAGCATGAGAGATCTAGTGAGTCACAGCAGATTGAGTGGTCATGTTTGCAGTGGATGATTGCAGAGGAGACTGAGATGTCAGCGATTATGCAATCATTCCTTTCTATGCTCGACAGTGAGCATGGGGATATAGTTGTGCAGGATATGTCTTCCAGCAGACACCTAGAGCAACTGGTTTGCTCTGAGGTTGCACGACAGGTTGATGCGTCTTTTGCGGACAGTCAGGAGATGCATGTGGCTGACACGCCTCGTCAGTCAGAGATGCCTATTGCCAGGGATATATATGTTGATGCATGCTCCGTAGAGCTAGCAGGGCCCGCTAGCATTGCATCGGCATTTGGTGGTCTCATGTATGAGATGCTGATCTTGAGACCGGATATCGAAGCTACAGTGGGAGCATTTTCAGTTGGGGTTGTCAGTCGTTTGTTGACTGATGATGGCATAGTGCACGAGGGAGATATGCAGGTATTGCGTACATACTTGCAGTACGTGTGCGGTACGTCTAGTGGTGTATGGACATACACGTGAGTAGGACAGCCGGCAGACCAAGGACCACGACTCACATGTGGTCAAGGGGTGCCATATTTAGTAGGCTAGGAGCCTATATATGGTGAGGTTGGGTGGAGAGTTGCATGATTGAGTCACTTTGGTCTTACATTTACACTTTTCGAATTATTTTGGATACATCCTTTACACCTATGCATGAAACTTGTTATTTTTGGATGGGTACGTCTGCATTGGATTTTCTAGGTAAAACGAGCATGCCACTTCGAGACGATACTTGTACATTACTAGACCAATTTAAGCATGTTTTAAGAAGAGAAAGCACACAACAATACCATGTCTATGGTTATGATTTCCTAGTAAGGTGTGTACATGACAACAATTCCAACATCCGTTTCTGCATATCTCACACTATGTACATTGTAGCACTCGATCCCTGGACATCATCTTCTAATAACCATTGTTCATTAAACCTTTTTGTACACGATTTACATGTTGTCGTTCACCGCACTTCATGTCCTCACACTTTGTAAAAGAGATAGATTCATAAATCAATTAAATATCTCATTTGCATGTACATCATGCAAAAAAATTTCTCTTCTTGTACCACTACAATTCCACTCTACAATGGTACACCGCCTAAACCCCTCATATTCGTGTAGTCCTTGAATTCTTATTTTGTCTTTGGCAAGGGTTGCCCTCGAAAAGTGTCACTAATCCTTTCATGGTTCACACAAATAGTAAGGAAAACCAACATGTTTTCCATCTCTACTCCTTATCCTAGATTAAGTTGGCCCACCATCCATCACCTTCATTTCCATATGACAGTGATGATGTATGGTGGCCCAAGGATAAGAGGATATGTAAACATCTCCTGTACAAAGAAGTTTTGATCATCTTTCACAACCCCTTTGCTCACCTTCACATTTGGAAGAGCTCCATATAGCTCCCCTAATGAGTTATTTTGTTGCATGAATCATCTATCCATGATTTATATCCATTAACCATTTTCCTTTTAAATATAGACTCTTTAACTTGAGGCTACTCTCCAACCCATGATCTATCTTCTAAGTCTCCCATTTTTACGAGGGTCTTTGTAGTTGTTCTTGCCAAATGAACCTTAGAGTAATGACTCCTGTGAGTGGCCTCAACTTCATCTTCATCATCCAAGAAGCAATCATGTTTTACTCATCATGTGGATTGGTAACATCCAACAACATTTTCACCACTTTGATTACCATAAACTTGTACACCTTGTGCATTTAAAGTTTCTCCTTCACTCCACACATGGATAGCCTTAGTAAGAGACTGTCGCTTTCTCTTGATAATGCCAATGATTTCTTCATAGAACTCTCATTTTGTTATGCCAAGGACCTTACTCAAGGTAAATTGAACCTTACCATTCAAAATACGCTCTTCCAAAACCTTTTGAGATCTGTCACTACCTCTATATTAGATTGAGATTTGTGGCTACCTCTAGATCAGATTGGATCTTGTAATCTCGACTCTTTGCTCTACTTTTTGTTGTTTCCTTCTTCTTTTCTTTAGAAGCTTCCTGCATTGGTACCTCAGGTATAGACATCTCTTCTGGAGAAGCTGATCTAGGAAGCATCATGTCATTTCTTCCTCCACTCCTCATGGCCCTTTTTGAAGGTCCTTTATCCCCATTCTCATGCATGCGTTTCTCTTCAACAATGGACTCATTGGTTGACAAATGTCAATGTATGCATGCATTGATAAAGAGTCCACGCGGTCATTCCAACACTTGTTTCTAGCCGAATGAAATCTCCACCTTCATGTAGAACCTAGTTCATCATTTTTATCCTTCAGAGTGGATTCCTATTGCATATGGCTATAGTTCTCCAACCTCGTCATAAACATCCTCTCTAACCCTGATTCCTTTCTTTTTAATGGGCTCTATGTTCAACCCATAGGTGGTTGCTTCAACCATTGAGATGTCATGGTTAGTAGCCATGTCCTTGACTTGCTTTTTCATCCCTCCTTTGCCAAAGTTTGTCCCCAAGGGCTTACCTATTTCACTTAAGTGAATCATGCCTTCTTAAAGAAAAGAATATCCTTCATCAAAGCATCTTTAAAAATTTCACAATCCCTCCTACCATGGTCAATACTATCACACCATATGCATCTATCTACAAAAGCTTCTCTATTTTAAGGCCTTTGCCTTGTAGGTTGGCCTGATGGTTGCCCCTTCTCTTCTAGCCTTGCAAGTTTCAACTTCAATTGTTGCATCCCTTTAACAATCTCATCTAAGATGGATTTGTCACTCTTTGGAACTACAATAATAGGATTTATGAAACTCTCATAAATGTTTGAGGCTTGAGTAGTGTTGATTATCATCTCATTATCATCTTGTCTCTTTGTAGTTGCCATTTAGCTAGTAGGGATACTCATTCCAATATGTCTTTAGGCCTTGTTCAACATCGTTGTACTCAAGTAGTAGCTCCGATGTCTCTTGAATCTCTTTCCCTACGATTCACAAAAAGAGCTCCGTCTTCTCTTGATTTAGGGTAGGTTTTTTTCCCCCTTGACAATTGAGCATAGCATCATTCAAATTCCCTTAGAAGTTTAGTAGGTGAAAGTCCCTCTTTTGGCCTAACTGTGAGAGTGCACGTGTGTGGAAGCGTGAGAGAGGAGGAGAGAGATAGAGAGAGATAGTAGACACAAAACGTTGGATTGGGGAAGAGGGGGTGATCAGGCCCCCACTACTACCAGAGCAAAGTACCTATACAACTGAGATATCAGATGATGATGGAAGTGAGTATCCCCTTGGCCCTATAAATAGGTGCCCAAGGGGAGGTAAGGCAAAGCCTGGAAAAAATCCCCCACGACCCAACAAGAAATAAATGAAATATGATGGTTGGACGCCCGAACAAAGGTGGGCGGTCGGACAATGCAAAGAAAATGCATATGCAAAGGGTGGCCATCCCGGAGGCACAATTGCCGTACATGCATGCCATAGACTTGAGAAGCAACAGAGTGGTGAAAGTCTAACACTAACTACCCACTCTAAAAATGTTCTCTTTGTCACCCTTTCAATGTCCTCCATGAAATACTCTTCTTTCAAGGATAATTTTTATCCTTCCCCAATTTCCCCATGTTCATTCCTAATTGCACTTACATGCTCTTTGATCTTAGGAATCACAACTAGCTCAAAACTTTGTACCATCTCTGCTTCAGGTACTCAATGCAGTTCCATGTCCTTTACATGATACCCACAAAGATACTTTGTTACGGTCCATTTTGTTCACCAGTAATTGAAGGGCTTTAGTTTAAAGTTTCCTTCTTTTAGTAGCTTGTTGTGTTCCCGGGGGATCCACCATGGAAAACTTACTGCACCACGTAAGTGCAGGGGAGGGGAGACGTTTTACAAGTTACATAAGCGTATAAGTTAAGGACGGGCCGCAGATAATTTATCTCCCAAGCTTAAAAATAAGGGAGGGGATATCATATTTAGGGGGGGGGGGGGGGGGGAGAAGTGAGAAAAGGGGAAAATGAGAACTAACACTGCTTTGTATCAATTGCTTGTTTTGTGATTATAGTTCATTTATTGAGGGATGAAAGCTATAAAGAGTTTTTATAGATGCAAATTTACATGGAGAACCTAGCACAACTTTATAACCATGTTTTTTGAGTAATTTAGATGTGCCAAAATTGGACAAGTAGATAGAGTGCAGGTTGAATGGGCAGATAATTTGAAAGTCAAACTAAGACACATTGAGGGTACATCTAATTATCAACAGAAGTGGTTTCTTAGTACATTGCCAGTCACTATGCTACACGCTTAGTTAGATCATGTGAGACCTAAATTTTATATGTAAGATAGGGGTATGATAGTTTTTTGCATTGATTGTCATATAAGTGTAGAAAGGGGGGTCATATTCCCTAATATGAGTCGTATATAGGGGTTTTATCAATTTTGTCCACTCGCAGGTGGCATCTTGTTTTGTATATAGAGTGAATCCCCTGAGGTTGTGTTGTTCCATAAACACAGCAAAGGCTTCAAATATTTGCATTATCGCGGGATCAAACCACTTCTTGTTGCTCTTGTTTTTCCATAGCCTTGAAGCTTTGTGCTAAGAGATTCAATGAAGCTTTTGAACCCTCATTGTAGCCTACTTCGCATCAAGTTCACCAAAAACTTTGTCGACAAGTTCTTAGTACGGCTTGGGAAGCCTTGGGCCTCTAATTGTGAGAGTTCGCGGGCAAATCAAACAAATCATAGATGATTTGAAACAAAAGAAAGACTTGAAAATAACAAAACTCTAGCCACCATGAAAGTTTGGCTGTGAGAGATATAAGAGAGAGAAAATCGAGAAACATAAAGAAATCAACAGACACCCAATTGAACACATTAGGAAAAGTTTGGACTCAAATTTGGTCCTTTTAGAGTCAGAGAGAGAATGTTGCATGACCAATGGATGAGGGTTACCGTAACAATAGCTTGGATTTTCCTTATTTTTATCTCAATTTGTTTCATTTTCAAAAACCAACTTCTAGTTGTCTAAAAAACCTAAATAGATATACGTTGTGATTTGCTCGAATCTCTCTTCTATTGGGACCAAGTGTAGGACAAATGTGGCATAACTCAATGTAGTTGTGTGCACTTTTTTTATATGAAAGATTTCATAGTTCTCGTGCTCATTCCCATTTGGGTACACTTAGCTAACTATTCTTGTTACATTCGAGTGCACACTCTTTGTGTGCAGTGACATTTCTAAACTCTCTCTCTCTCTCTCTCTCTCTCTCTCTCTCTCTCTCTCTCTCTCTTCGGTGTTGTGCATCTTAAAGTCATAGAAGAAGCACTAATGGGGAACAAAAGACCTTGACAACCATCCACAAGTATCAAGTTTGTGGAAATATTCAACAACTTCGATTTTGACAATGGTTAATAGATTTCTACCACCATTACCATTGAACGCTAGGTTCTCTTAAACATTCATACATGCACTCTAAGCTACATCTATGAGCAATGCCGATAGGATTTACAACTCACCAACCAAATTGTGAGTTATCTTATATACACTTAAGATTTTTAGTTTCACTTGTGTATTGTGTGACTAACTTAACTGTTGCAAATATCTATCTTTTGGGCAAAGAAGACTGGTAGTCGGTGGAGTCATTACAGGCATCCATGCATTGGTGGGTGAGATCCTCTATAACACTAATGCTAGAAGAGAGATAATTGAAAGGGGGGTATTCTTCTACGACCACTTTTAAAATGCTCTTGGTTTTGCGCTTGGCTTTGGCACTCTACAATATCTCCCACTTCCTCCAAAGGAGAGTCCAAAGTGGCCAGTCCTTGCCTCTGAAACCTCTAAGTGTTTTAGACTAAAGCTCCATCAAGAAATGAATAAGTGCTTCAAACCAAATATTACGAGTCATGCTATAAATGTATCTATCTTCATGCCCATGCATGTGTTTATTGACTTCTTCCATGATGAGGAGCTCAAGAAGACTTCAACTATGCTAATTTGCAAGTGAGATACATGCTTCGATTTTCTCAACGAGTCTTGGGATATCCATGATTCTAATGGCATCTTTGTGAAAGGTGGATAATTATTCTATTGTGTGTAAGTACATGATAGCTTCTCAAAACTTCATAGCTCCCTTCCACTAAATAAGGTGGCATCGAGTGAATGGTCATTGGTAGTTGTGGACCACGATTAGTCTGATGACATGAATAATCCTTTCAAGATGCTTGACGAGCAATATGGATCTGACTTGCTGACATTCTTAGCATTCAAGGTAATGTGACACTGCAACAAGTGTGTGAGGACTTGGAGAATGAGGTTGACCTCCATCTGCCTCTAAAATTTTGTTTCCAGTGCAACATGTGGAAGGTAGTATGTTTTGCAAGTACACATTGCTGTTGCATTTATTAACTCCATGTTTGTCATTGTTGCAAGATTTTGGTTCAATCTATATGATGGATTAACTATCATATAGGTCCCTCCAAGAAAGGAGAAGAAGATAGTGTGTGCAGAGATAAATGATGACTGACTGTTTGTGGTGCAGTGCAGCTCCTAACTCAAGAAGGCGGCTCACACAAAGCATCATGATAGATCATACTTCAATTTTGTAATGAAGCTATAGAAAACATGTTTATAATCATTATTCATATGCTAATGCAAAAAACAATTGTTGCAAATATAGTATGAGTACAATTTGTTTTTCAATTCTGACTCAACATGTCTTTACATCTGGTACAATCATGTACACTGTATTGTCCAATTCAATACATTGATTTTTAACTCTCATTTACAATGGTGGGGGAGATCCCTCCATGCTTGATTATCACGAGTAGAATGTAAAGGCTCGCTCTGGGAAGGTATAAAGTGAGAGTTAGTAGGGATAGAAGGTGAGCGAGTGGGTGAAGGAGCAATTTTGACAGCATGAGCGCTTGAGGGTGTTGGGTCATGCTCAAGAGATGGCCTGGTGTTGGTTGATGGGATGAGGATTGAGGAAAGGATTGTGTAGGGGCCTCGTCGTCCTTGATAAACTCAAGTATATTAAAAAGGATAGAGATAGACTGATCAAAGAGATGAGTAAAGATCACTGCAAGCGCTTCTTGTGTTACTTGAGGCACCTCTTTGTACCTCCAAGATGGAGGCCGTGGATGTGGACACGGTTGTGGTGGGACAAATGCATTGGGGGATCCTTCGGGACATGTCTCTACAAGATTAATCATGTTTTGGACCATCATCACCCTGAAGACCTTGACATCAATATCAAAATAATTTTTCAAGTTCTTAGCTTGCAAACGAATTTCCTACCCTAAGTAATTCTAAGGAAAGATCATTTGTCTAACAACTGCAAAAGCAAAAGACTACACCACACTTCTATGCTCCTCAACATAAATGCGCTCTAACAGGAGCTCCAGCATTTGCAAGAACTCTCCGTCCACAAGAATGTTTGTCATCTTGTTTCGGCACCTTGGAGCTCAAAATTAGCGTGTCTCCCCAAAGTTCTTCCTGGGTCAATGCTTCCATAGCAGCCATAAGTTTTTGAACAGAGGACATAGTAGATGGTGATGACACGTTGTATCAAAATTGCAAAATCAAAAACCATAAAATTACCTCCGAACAGTCCCGTGTAACCCGTGCGCAGAATTTTCAAGGTAGCAATGCTTGTGCTGAATGATCAATCCAACAAGGCTCCAATTTGAACTATTTGCACCCAATAAGGAATTATGTTGCTATTCATCATAGATACAATATTTTAAACAACATAAAAGACACTCTTCATTGTAAGCTAGAACTAAAACCTTGGCCGTGTTCATGTTGATGGATTGAAACCAATCAATGACATGTCAAGGAGGTAGACTCCGAGGTAAGAACCATTGACAATTGTGTATCTAACATAGCTACCCCACTTTGTCAATTCCATGAGCAAGGTTAGATACCAACATGCTTCTGAGCATAAAAAAATTGATTAGGTGCCAAAACATTTTTGAATCATAAACCAAGATGTACAAAACAAATTTCACATACCATTGACCTAAATTGATAATTTGGTACTCTAGCTCCCTCATATCATCTCACAATATGCTTATCTCTTGAGGACTAAAGGCAAAATACAAAATGCGGTCCCAAACAACACAACGTCAAAAATTGAACCCAGGAAGAGCAAGGCTTCCTTGTTGGATTCATCAATAGCCAGTGCTATCTCCAAGTAATTTGACTTTGCCAAGGACTCTTCTTGTAATGGTTCTTGGACCCTTTCAACATTCAGACATATGCCATATGTGTGCTAGGTAACTCACTTTTGTCACCTTGACTTTATTGATTTCCAGGATTGTCAAAATGTTATCCATCTTCCTATTGGAAATCGTCACTAGTGCAAGTGTCTTATCGTACTTGAACTATAAGAGATTAAGGGAATTGATATCATGGAGCATCACAATAACTCTGTGCGCATGGGTTGTAAGCATGTAGCTATGTTGAAATAGCTCAATGAGAAAGTCTCTAGTTGCCTCGTGAAGGCAATCCATTGTGCTTCTAGCCCATTGAAAATTCAGGTTCACTATTTTGTAGATCTTGCACACAACTCTTTGGAAAGGGAGATTAGGGATAGCAAGGGAGATGTGACTTTGAGTTTGTGAAGCTTGAGTAGAATGGCTCAGTTCTTCTCATAATTTCGACTCCCCATGGTTACCCCTGTAAAATGGGTAGGGTTTTGCCTGCAACTCGTGAAGAGGAAGGTTGGTCGGGTTGTGGGTATACTTTCCTTGTTGTCTTCTTTGTGCAAGCCATGAATAATCAAAATCTTGGTAAAAAACTAGTGGAAGAAAAAGGAGAAGATCGAGCAATAAGATTAAAGCTCAAAAGTTGGCCCTAGGAAGGGAGGTAGAGGTCTAAAAAAAAGTGGGCTCTATGGAAATAGGAACATTATATATGCAGGTAGACATTATCATTGTTACAAATTGTGTAATAATATAAAAGGTGGCAACCAGAATTAATTGCTTTGACCATTGTCATTGGTAAGCGTGTCACACAACATGAAGAACATGTGGAAACATCATGCACAATGACTTTGGGAGGGGAGACTCTATCGTAGGCACACTACCTTATTGCATCACTATGCGAGAAAGGGTACCTCTATCATAGAGGAACACTACCTTATCACATTGTAACGTTGTACTATATTATCACATTGTGGCACGACATTTTTCTATCGCGCCACAATGTGACATGGACAATTGTCTATCCTAGGGAAACCTCCTTATCGCCTTGTTATGTGACATTTTTTTGTCATGCCACAACATGACATGGATAGTTCTTTATGCTAGGCTCACTGCCTTCTCGCATAGCAACATGACAAAAAAATGTGTAGTCACCGAGCATACTTTTCTCTTTTGCGTTGTGGCACAACAAATGGATTGTCATGGTGCAATGCAAGATGGTGAGAATTGTGTCATGCAGACCTCCTCATCATGTTGTGGTGTGAAATTTTTTTGTTGCATCACAACACGACATGGAGGTATCACTATCGTAATCATACATTCTTATCATGTTATGGTGCAACACACAAGTTGCATCACATTAGCTTTTGCATTGTCACCAAGAAACAAAAATTGAAAAATAGAGGCACAAATAAAGGAACAAGATAATATGTTTATTACATAATTTCAAAGAAATCCACAAAGGCCCCTTCATTAGACAAGTAGAAAATATGACCGATGCATTGTGTTGTTTACTATTCTTCTTCTTCTTTTATCTTTGGTGGTTTCTTATCCTTTGTCTTTTCACTACTCTTTGTTTTTCTTCTTCAATTCCTTTTGAATCGCTTTTGCCTTGGATAGTGTTTTCTCAATCTCCCTCAGTCTGCCATGATCTTTTAGGAAAGATTTGCTTTTCCCTTCTTCTTGTCCTCCATTTTTGCCTTGTGTAGATCTAGGCGAGGGCAGAATTGTGCACACAAGGTGCTTTCTATAACTACAATACTCACCCGACCCAAACACGTGTCATATGGTGTGGTTGAGCTTTCCTTAGCCTATGTGCCCTCTTAATGCACTAGTATTAACGCAATCAATAGGGCAGCTGAAATCACATGATGGAATTTCTGAGATGTCTATAAATATGAGATTCTTCCTTCCCCTCTTCGTACTCTCCAATCATCGCCAAAGCCTATCTACTCTCTTTTAGGTTTAATGGCCATGTGGCCAAAGTGCCATCACTAACTACTTCTAACTCTAAGTGTACAGCTACACACTTGTGGGAGCCACTGACACTAAGAAGAGTGTGTATTGTGCCTAAGTGCATAAGATAGAGAAGAAAGAAAGGGGGCACACAGTGTGTGTGTCGGCTCTCCCCCTCCAACCTGTGCGTGTGTGGCTATGGTTGTGTGTGTGTGTGAGAGTGTGTGTGTGTATTCCTCTTCCTCTTCTGCTGTGCTCCCAAATCCTCTCCTTCATCTAGTATCACAGTTGTTTCATTCTTGAAATTGCTTCTGTGCACACGCACTTTCAAGAGTGCAAAAAGGGTTCCAACTTCGGCATCGACAAATTCAACATTCCGAGATGCTTCCACCAGGCGTCCTAGGGTTTTTCGGAGCCATTCATGCCATCAGAAACCTCATTCGAGGTACAGTTTAGGAGCTGCATTTTTCAGCTCTCTTTTGGTAGTTTGTACTGCAGAGCTTCCATAGCCATTACACGTACCATTGTTGCAGTCTCGTCCATCTATGAGAGCCCACGGCTCATTTGGGAGTGTGTAGCCTCTTTCGGAGTGGCCTCATACACACACATAGAGTGGAGTTTGACGGCATTGTCTTCTTTGACTATAGGTACATGTATAGGTCCATAGAGCGGCTTGGTTAGCTTCCTCTATGCTTCTCGACCTCAACTTTGGCTTCAGCTATGGCATTGAAATCGACTCACAAGCTACAGGTTTCACTGCTTGCGATATTTAGGTTCTAGTGGGAGTAGTCTTTTATGCATACATGCATAACAGTGCCAACATATGCATACATGCATATGTTGGCACTTTTGGGACAGTGTTTGAGCTCTTTTGAGAGCGGTTTGACTCCCCGCAGGGATATTTCTTTTCATGCACATGCTTTTGATGCATATTTGAGCATCGTGACAGACTTGTACATCTTTGTGGATACTCCCATTACACACTTTTGTGGAGCCATCTTTTGGCTAGTACGACAGTCCTGACCATTTCTGAGACTTGGTCCGGATGATAGCCATTTTTGAGACTTGGCTATACGTTTTGATGCTTAACCTACATTGTTGAGGGTCGATAGCGTGAGGTTTTCATTGAGCTGGGGTATTCTCAAATGTGGAGATACCTTCGGTGATACAGGTAGCTGGAGCATCCCTTACAAGGCCTCGTCACCATAGGACATGTATAGAGTGGAAAACGTAAGGGCTGTTCTTCGCAATGTGAGTCCAAGAAAGAGGACAATAGAGATGCATCAAAGGGTAGATCAAAGTCTCTTGGTTGCTGCAATGTTCAACGCTATTATTGTGATATGTTTGGTTACATAAAGAAGGATTGTTATGCTTAAAAGCGTGACAAAGAGAAGGGCAAAGGCAAAGGCAAAGATCACGATGATAAAGAGGAGAAACCAAAGAGTTCGGTTAAGATTGAAGAACTGAACATAGTTCAGGATGACAATGATGCGCAAGACATTAATATGTTGACTAAAAATAATGATGTCTTTTATGATGCACATGAAACTCTATCTTTGCAGAGTTCTATGCCAGCTGAACTCCTTGTTAGTGGTGAAGTATCTTATGCATGGATTCTTGATTTGGGTGCTTCGTTGCATGTCACACCTCATAGGGATGGGTTTACTATATACAAGGAAACCATTGGCTGTGTTACACTTGGTGACAGTTACTCTTGTGACATTGTTGGCGTAGGTGATATTGCCATGGTTATGGCAAATGGGGTGAAGTTTATCATCCATAATGTGTGTCATGTTCCAACCTGGACATGCAATCTGATTTCGGTTGGACATCTTGATGACTTGGGTTACAAAGTCACTTTTCATCAGCAGCCTTGGCGTGTTGCAAAGGGTCATCTTATTATAGCCCATGGTTCTAAAGTTGGTTCACTTTATCCTCTTTATGTATATGATAAAAACAATGTTCTTTTTGTAACCGAGTTGTCAATCGTTGCTTTGTGGCATAGCCGATTAGGACATATGTCAAAGAAGGGAATGGAGACACTCTCTCGTTTGGGCTACTTACCGTCTCTATCATTTTTTGATTTTCCCTTTTGTGAGCACTGTCAATATGAAAAGAAAACACGGACACATCGTATACATTCTTTTGACAAAGAAAGAAAACCCCTTAGAGCTTATGCACAATGATTTGCATGGGCGTATGCCTTCTAAATCCCATGGTGGTGCGTCCTATTATGTTACGTTCATTGACGATGCAACACGACATGTTTGGGTTCACACCATGAAGTCTAAATAGGAGACCATTTCTTGCTTCAAGAAGTTCTTATCTAGTGTTGAAACTCAGTCTGAACATAAGTTGAAAGCTTTGCGCTCAGACAATGGTGGAGAATATGTCTCCAAAGAGTTTACAGACTTCTGTTCAAGTAGGGGAATTAAGCATGAGTTTACAACTCCTTATACCCCTGCACAAAATGGTGTTGCGGAACGAATGAATAGGACCATCCAAGAGCGGATTATGTGTATGCTATCACATGCTAAATTACCGCAAGCGTTTTGGGCTGAAGAATTATACACAACCGTGTACTTGATCAATAGATCACAACATGCTTCATTACACTTTTGTGTATCTTTGGAGTTATGGTTAGGACATAAATTGTCTTATGAAAAAGTCCGCACAGTTGGCTGTGAAGCTTATGCACATATACCCAAGGAGTTGCATGCTAAGCTAGATCCTAAGTCTAGGAAGTGCATCTTCATTGGCTATGGTGTAGATGGTCAATTTGGCTATCGTTTATGGATCCAAAAATTCGATCAGTGATTTGTAGGAATGATATTGTTTGTAATGAGATTAAGATGCATAGACAGCCAGTGAAAGAGGTTGAATTCCAAAAAGTGACATTTTTTGATGTATCACCTCCTGTCCAGACAACTCTCGAGCCAATTACTACACAGGCTAGTATGACTTTTGACTAGCCGTAGAGATCTCAAAGAGCCTCACATCCGCCAGAATGTTTTGTTCTAGGCGTGGATTTTGTTTTGCTGACATATAGTGTTGAGCCTTCTTGTTACAAAGAGGCTATGCTAGCCAATGATAAGGTTCAATGGGAACATGCTATGAAGAGGGATCTGTCCAATATTACAAAGAACAAAACATGGGAACTTGTTCCATTGGCAAAAGGTAGGAAAGCGTTGCCTTGTAAATGGGTTTACATGAAGAAGATTGACAATTAGAAAGCTTGTTTAGTGGCCAAAGGTTTCAAGCAAGAATATGGTGTCGATTGCCAGGAAATCTTTTTTCCAGTGGTCAAGATGACCACACGGAGAATGTTGCTTGCTTTGGTTGCCATTGAAGATATGGAGCTTGAACAAATGGATGTCATTACAACTTTCTTACATGCTGATCTCGAGGAAGAGATTTATATGTAGCAACCTGAAGGGTTTGTGTTAAAGGGCAAGGAACATTTGGTATGTAAGCTTCTAAAAAGTCTCTATGGCTTGAAGCAATCATCCAGACAATGGTATCAAAAGTTTGATGCATTTATGCGTTCCCTAAGCTATAAGCACAGTAATGAGGATCCTTGAAAAGGCAACCCAATGGACAACTTATTATGCTCATCCTTTATGTAGATGACATGCTTATTGCTGGTCATTCCAAGACGGACATTGCTGACTTGAAAACCAAGCTGAAAAGTCAATTTGACATGAAAGATTTGGGTGAAGCCAATCACATTCTGGGTATGCGCATTACTCGTGATCATAAGAAGAGGTTGTTGTACCTTTCTCAAAAAGAGTATGTGCACAAGGTTCTTGATCATTTAAACATGCAGAAGGGGAAGGCTTTGAGTACTCCATTGCCTGCATATTTGAAACTTAGCAAGAACAACTTTCCCAAATTTGCTGAGGAAAAAGCTGTGAAGGCTAAGGTTCCTTATGCTTCAGCTTATGGTAGTCTCATGTATGCCATGGTGGCTACAAGACCTGACATTGTAGATGCAGTGAGAGTTGTCAGTAGATTTATGTCTAACCCTGGTAAAAAGCATTGGGATGCTGTTAAGACGATTCTTAGATACTTGAGTGGCACTGCTGATAGATAATTATGCTATGTTCGTGGAGAGTCATCCATTCAGGGATTTGTAGACAGTGATTATGCAAGCTGTGTTGACAATCGTAAATCAACAACACGTTGGCTTTACACATTTGCTGGTTCTGCTATTTCTTGGAGATCTGTTCTTCAAGACTATACATCCATTTCTACCACAGAGGCAGAGTATGTTGCATTGAGTGAGGCATGCAAGGAAGCTATTCGGCTTGCTCGCCTAGTAAAAGATCTTGGATTGGAGCAGTGTACAACAGTTCTTCATTGTGACAGTCAGAGTGCTATTGCCTTGGTGTTTCATTCTAGAACAAAACACATTGATGTGCTTTATCACTTCAGTCCTGAATGCCTGGCAAACAAGAGCCTTGATTTAGTGAAGATTCTTACATCAGAGAACACAACGGATGCACTCACTAAAAGTCTCTCTAGCCATCAGTTTCAGCACTGTCGTGAGTTGATGGGCATTGGGTGAAGAGTGGTTCTCTTCCATTCTTGTGGTCTCCCACATTGGCCATCAAGTGGGAGAATGTTAGGTTTACTGGCCATGTGGCCGACCGCCCATCACTAACTACTAACTCTAAGTGTACAGCTATACACTTTTCTGAGCCACTGACACTAAGAAGAGTGTGTATTGTGCCTAAGTGCATAAGACAAAGAAGAAAGAAAGGGGGCACACAGTGTGTATGTTGGCTCTCCCCCTCCAATTTGTGCGTGTGGCTTGGCGGTGTGTGTGTGAGTGTGTGTGCATATTGCTCTTCCTCTTCCACTGTGCTCCCGGCTCCTCTCCTTCATTCTCACCCTCATCTTTGTAGGTTTTCTTGCCTCCTTCCACAAATGGATCCCTTACAGATCAAGATAGAGGAGGAGTTGCCTTGCTCTAATGAGGCACCCAAGGATAAGCTCTTGCATTTTATTTATTGAATTGGCCTTCAATAGAGAAAGCAAGAAATCAAGCCAATTTTTAATCCTATCTTCTCATTGCAAGAGTGGGTGACTTTTGCAAGACATTTCCTTGCAAAATTTCTTCAGACATACTAGCAACAGACAATCAACAACACATTTGAGTTCAACAATTTTCGATATGTCCATATGAAGGACATAAGTTCAGAGCGTTCTAAGAAAGATATTTTCTATAGGAGTAGTTCCAAGCTACCAATGCATTTGCGTAAGAACGACATCAAATGTCATGTACATAATCAGAAGTGTCGAATGACGGAATACTATACTGGGTCCATATTGTTTTTGAATGTCAATCTAGATGAACATCAAGACATGGCAGAGGAGGCAGAGAGTGTTCAACCTTCAGTCGTTGGTGATGGGGTGGCATTTCATGTGTATTGGAAGGTTCAAGAGAGAGCTTTGCAAAAAAAAAAAACCTCCCTATCATCCCCATCGGTGTTCATCATTAGATAATGCGCTTAATGACATTATGGATCTATTTGACTTGAGAGAGGACTATTGCCTTGCTATAATTGCTTAGAATCTACAAGAGGATGATAGTATAATCGACCTTGCTGATGATAAGTATGCTATCATGGATGCTCATGTAGCAATAGGTGAGTTTATTGAACCGACAAAGGCACTAACAATGGTATACAAGGATGTAGCAGCATGTGCAACGATGCTTCCAACCGAGGTGGAGTTTAGGGCGGCATAGGAAAGACTTGGAATCATTAACTTGGGGAGAACTGCTCCATCAATGTCTTTGGTGCCCTCCTCATCCTCTGCAACTAAGAGCACATTTGACTTATGGAACATTACACTTTATGTAATTACTTCTTTTCTTTCTTGTTGTTGGTGCATATATGAAGAGTTTCATGTGTATGTACCAACACTTGATTTAATTTCTATTAGCTCATTTTCTATGATGATAAGTTTATTCCTCATCCCGATGGATGAGGCAAGGGAGACTTGTGAATAAATTCCTCTCTTGGACAATGATTGAAGAATTTGAGCTATCCAAATTTCTTCCGCTTCCATTCCACCTTCCTCGAGGAGACAAGGCTAAATTTTCTCTTTTTTTATTGAAGAAAATTTCAAGATATCTAACAATATCATATTGCTAGTAGAGAAGTAAGTAGTGGTTACAATGTTTGGTGTTGGGCTTGGCATCTATGGCCTACGTAATTGCTACGTTTGACACACAATGCATATTGTCTAGCTTGTGGAATCACATACCCATGCAAGTTGGCACACTATGGAAAATATGATCTGCTTAAACATAGATAGCCAATCCTTCAACTTATAAAAGAGGCCTTGTAAGCTGAGGCAAGTGAGGAGAATCAATTGTTCGACATCAACATGCTCGTGATGGATGTTGATGATGAGACACATTGTTCAAAGAGACCAAGGCATGAGGAAGAGGGCCCTTTAGATAAGGGCAAGATGCTATAGTATTTTGTAACGTTTCTCGATGACTAAAAGATGAATGTATTTGTTTTATGCATCAAAGTTAGATTGATTTGTTTCGATATCTTGCAAAGTTTTTTATTTTGTTGCAACCGTTGTTCACATTATGGAAAGTTGAAATTACAAGCTTCTACATACATTAAGGTTTGTGTTTGGATCTTGCTATAGCTGAGACATATGGCATGACTTGCAACGGCATTTTCCAAGCCCTTCCCGCACATTCTTTCTATAGCCACCAATGCACCTAACGTCTTGCCATAGAGAATAACTCCCATATCTCCTTTTTTGCCGTTGTTTAGCTAATTTCATTGCATGCCCAATTTGAATAGCTTTGTCTTGTTCCTTATGATGTGACCCATGAATAAGTTTTTGATACATCCACTAATGTAGCTCCTCTAAGATATTGGCTTTGCCTACACCACCTCCATGTTGAGCGTGGCTGAAATAACTAGTACAAGCTTGGTAGTGGGTTTTCTCCATGTCATCTGTACGAGCTTGGCTTGGTTGCTGTATTGCCTTGCAAATCAAGGCATGTCATTACAAGTAATTTACTATGCACAAAGCAAGAACAAGCTTTATAAGCATAGATATTTGCAATTGAAAGATTAGTATACCATTAAACCAATTACATTACCACGTAGTGAGTGATGGTGATTTGTCCACACACTACTGAATGTTTTGTGGAATGTCTCCCACAACGTCTTGGAAATTCGCATAGTTGGCATTAGTCCATGACTTCAATTCACAAACTTAAATATTGCATCCAAGGTTTTCAATATCTTCACCTTGCGAGTCTTGGATGCACCCCATTGTTTGCATGACTGACTACAACATTGTGCACCTATTGTATCAATGCTTGTCTTTCCTGTGCACTATGGCTTTTACATTGTCTTCCAATTTGTAGGCATTGATAGGAAGTGTTGAGATTTTAGGGTACCGATGGAAAACTTCTTTAGAACATCCCGACCATTCTTAGATCTCTTTTCATCTTGCTCTATCTTAACATGTCCTCCATGCAAACCCATCTCTAAGAAGGCTATCTCTAAAGCTGAGATTTCCCTTTGCTTTTCAGAGAGAGGTCAAGTGGTCGAGGTGAAATAGATGTAGAGAAACATTAGTTTTTCTATTATTTTAAAAAGTGCATGCATTGTGCATATGTATATTTTGGATAGTGGGATATCCAATATGGGTCAAAAGCTGGGGTCACGAAGATGCCTATCTGCCAGTGCTCTTCTCCAATATGGTTTGTCCAAGATGTGAACCCCTCCCATGCAATACAAGCAAGGGTTTTTTCTTGTTGTTGGAATTAGGGTTGCAGAGAAATGCACACAGCTTGGAGAAGACGAAGGAAGCTCAAGGCACACAATAGAGAGTGTGTTACTTAGTGTGTAATGGAAAGATAGATAGCCCTAGAGTGGTGGGCGTATATACAATGCTCGGGGGAAAAAACCTCCTAAAGAGGGAATTAGGGTTGCAGAGAAACACACATAGCTTGGAGAAGACGAAGGAAGCTCAAAGCACACAATAGAGAGTGTGTTACTTAGTGTGTAATGGAAAGATAGATAGCCCTAGAGTGATGGGCGTATATACAATGCTCGGAGGGAAAAACCTCCTAAAGAGGGAAAAAATGTCCCGACGGTCCTAGTGTGTTCACACATCACTACCACATGTATATGGTAACAAATCACCCCTGGAGTGATGCGATGAACGATAGCTGGCACATGAGTAAAGGTAAGTGCCATGCCGTGAGGACATGATCAGTCCACAAAGGGGAGTAAGCCCAAAGCTTTGCGGAAAGCTTCAAGCTTCTCACGAGACAATGCCTTTGTAAAAAGATTTGCAAGGTTGTCTTGTGTTGGAACATAAGCCAAGCTGATCTGTCCTGCTGAGAGCCTCTCCTTGACATAGTGGTAATGCACCTCAATGTGCTTTGTGCGAGCATGAAAAACTGGGTTTCTTGCAACTGCCAATGTGCTCTGACTGTCAATGTAGATAGTGTTGGCAGTGTCCTATCCAACACCCAAATCAACCATAAGTCGTATGAGCCATACACACTCAACCGTAGCTGTGAAGACTGCCCTGTACTCAGCCTCACAACTCGAAGTGGCCACAGTAGGTTGCTTCTTGCTCAACCATGATATACATGAACTGCCAAGCATGAAACAAAAACCACTTGTGGACACTCGCGTGTCAAAACAACCAGCCCAATCTGAGTCCGAAAAAGCATGTAAGTCTGGCGGCAATGATCCCCCCTTGGGATAAAACAAAGCAAGATGTATAGTGCCATTAAGGTAGCGGAAAATCATCTTGACAGCCTACCAATGCTTAGACCCTGGGCTATGCATAAATCTGGTGACCTGTGAGACTGCAAACTAAATATCCAGCCTAGTGTTGCATACATAAATGAGGCAGCCAACAACAATTTGATAAAGAGTGACATCAGCATGATCGCCAGCATCATGAGACCGAATTTCAAACCTGTTTCCATGGGAGTGGCAATAGGTTTGCAATCCTCAAGTCCAAACTTACATAGCAATTTCTCTATGTAGCTTTTCATAAGGCAATACCACCATCACACTGCTTAAACTATATACCCAAGTAATGATGCAACAGCCCCAAATCTTTCATCTTGAAAGTAGCATTCAAATTAGCCTTAAATTCAGTAATATGTCTCTCATTTGGTCCAGTGATCAGTAAATCATTGACATAAAGAACCACAATGAGAAGTACATCACCCTCACACTTTACATACAATGTGCTTTCTGTTGGACTGTTACGAAAGCCTCGTTTGACCAAATGAGTGTCAGATTTCTCATACCAAGCATGAGGAGATTGCTTCAACCCATACAAAGCCTTCTTACATCTGCACACTTTGTCCTCTTGTCCTTTTATGACAAAACCGCGAGGCTGCGTTACATAAACTTCCTCAAATATGTCACCATTCAGAAAGCAGTAACTGAAGGGGATCGGGGAGCACCACAGACGGAGAGTGTGTGAGAGAGAAGGAGACACACACACTATGTGGGTGGGGAGACTGTGAAGTGGCAGCTCCCCCTATACAGTATACTCACTATAAGTATAGGGTAACATTGGGCGGGCTCCCATGACTTGGGCGAACGGTCAAGGCACATAGGCCTTAACCCCAACAACCTCCCACTTAAAGGCCAATGTGCCTTTAAGCAAGATCTACTAGTGTACAACTAATAGAAGGTGAGATATTCTCTCAATCTATGCCCACTGACTCTCGATGAGCTAGTGCATCCGGCTCTACTGATAGACAAACATCCCGCTGCGGAAGCCACACAGAGCTAGCTCCAAGCTCTGCAAAGAGTCTACAAGAGCTCATGCACTCCTGCAAGTATCGGTCCAATACCTGCAAACCTCCCCTATGCTCTATGCCGAGATCAGTCATCGAACAACTAATCAACCCTGCTGCAAATGCTCCCACTACAGCTGCTATGTCAGGCCTCGAGATCAGCATCTCGTACATGAGGACATCGAACATTGATGCAACCCTGGCAACCTCTGCCACCTCCAACTCAGAACTCAACTCATGGAAATCCTGTCCCCTATCATAGAGACCATGGCACTCTGACTCCGAGCTCTGGAGTGACTCCTTGTGCCCACCACATATCACATGTGTACCAAGAGTATCCATCTGTCCTGAATCTGCATCAAGCTCTGGCATAAGCATATCAAGAAATGACTCCACAATAGCCGACATCTTAGCATCCATGTGAGTCATCTCTGTTATCACCTCTGATGACTTCTCCTGCTGTGACCCACTAGAGCTGTCCCTCTCTACCTGTGCATCCGTAGACGCAACCTGCACAACAAGGTCACTGCTCTGCACTCCATGCAAAGCATCCTGCAACCCACAAGCAAAAGAGACTCGCCTGCTCTCTCGCTCTCTACTTGGCTGCATGATCACAGAGACAACACCGTCTCTCCTGTGATCCACATGCAATGGGTAACCTGTACCACTCCTGGCACCTCTCGCAATCACTAGCGAACCCAAATGCATCACAAAATCTCGCTCTCGTAGCGAAATCTGACATCCACAATCTCTAAGCTGACCAATCGAGATCAAACTCACTGTCAAATCTGGTACATAGCTCATGTGTCGTAACAAGTAAGATGCACCACTCGGTAATGACAGTCTCACATCTCCTGCACCTGCTATCGCATGCACCGATCCATTGGTCAAACGTACACTGCCAAGCATCCCGCTAGAATAGCTACAAAACCATCCACGATGCGCGTGACATGAAACATAGCATCTGCGTCTAGCAACCACTGCGAAGGGAGTGCACTATCCACATGTATAGCATCTCGTGCATAGCTCGAGGTAAAAGTGACATCCCCATCACTAGTATACTCCGACACTACATGTGCCTCAACTGTCAAAGAAACTGAATTCATGGCATCACTACATACATCTCTGAGACTGTCATGTCTCCTATGATGTCGCATACGACGAAAACAGCGCCGTCTAACGTGTCCAAAATGACCACAATACCAACATATCACCTGTCGACGTACTCGTGAATGTACATGTCTCACACGAGTCCTTGATGACTCAGATCTATCATACATATCATGTAATCTGCGCCAAAGTGCTTTCGAAGTAGTCTCATACATAACAAGAGCATATAGAGATTCTGCAAGGTGCAAAGAGAGCGTAGATAGTGCCATCTCCTCTAGCTCCTGCCACTGATCGTCAGACATGTTTGAAGGTCTACCTGCATCACCACTCAATGGTCGATGCAACCCTCGCTGTGTCAATGCATCAAGCATACACTCTCTCCATGCTGCAAAGTCTGACCCATCAAACATGCACATTTCGGAGAGATCATAATCTAAGCGATCACCTGTCTCTGCCATGAGCACAATGTAGCAAACTAGAAAGCAAAACCACCTCACCAACAACACCAGGAAACTGTCTACAAATATGGCCAGAAACACAATGTAAAACCTGTGAGACACACTCTAAAATAGAGCTCCCGCAATGTCAATACAAGCCGCCTGCTCTAGTATCACATTGCAATCTGTGAGCTAATCACCAACCCACACTGTGCGGTATCGATGCATACACACGCACAAATCTCCCACCTGTAGAGAACACTGCACGCAAATGCTGAGTGCAACCCGCAATCTCTACCTAGATCGCATAAATGATACGCATAAAACTCCTGGGAAAATTTCGCCAGAGTTTCGACGCACAATGGCTATCAACACAAAATAACCATTGTCCTGCAAGCTCAATACAATGAGCAATCAATGCCATCAAACTACACTCAACATACATGCATAAGCTCTGCAAAACTATGGCAAATAATGCTCGAGATCACAATACTCTCCCACCCGAGAGCAAACCACTGTTTCAAGCAAAAAAAGATACACAATTCCTCACTCTTGCGAGAGTGGATACAAAAACGCAAAACTGTGTCCAAACTGACAAAAACTGTCAAAGTGAGAGTAAACACTCGATCACAAACTATGGCGAGAATCTGGGAAAAATCCGATAGAATTTCCCCTGAAAACTGAGCAAAAAACTCAAGTACGATCTCTACCATAAACCATAACACTACTCAATGGCAATGAGTAGAAATGTCAAAATGGCTCCACATTTTCACATACAATGGCAATCCGCACTCAACGTACATCAACGGAGTGACCGCGCATAAGCAAGCGCCAAAAGATTTGCAATCTGGAAACTTGATCAATGCGAAAACAATGCTCTCAAGAGAGCTCACTGGCACTTGAAAGTGCTCGCCAAAATGTATGTATAATGGGCATCAACCATGCACCATGACCATATGCAAACCATCCGCAAAGACCATGAATCCAAGCACAAAATCACTGCCAAAGTATCCTGTGAAAACCAGTGAAAGAAGCTCCACCCGTGTGCTCCAAAAAACTGCGTCTCTCAAGAGACCGCCTTGGTGGTGTGTAAACGCCTCCGTACTTCGTTGCCCAAGTCTACCAAAAACCCCTCAAACCACAAGCTTAACACAAGCTGCAATTGCATCTTTAGCTCAGAATTTATGCACTCAATTTCAAGCATCCCCTGTGCTTCCAAAAGTGCATCAAACTCGCACACAATGCGACAACAGAAAATCTGGAATTTCTGTATACAGTCAGTCTGAGCTGAATATCAGCAAAACGGTGAGGAATTTGCAAAAAGTTTCTTCTGCAAAGTTGTAGACCACGTCGAAGCGGATGGGCTCCCTAGACAAAATTCTCAGATCTGCATTCTACAAGGAGAAAAACGAATCTGAAAACAGTGTTGTTGCGCACACAGTTTTAGGGCAGCACCTTCACTTACACACAATCTTCCACACTCCTTTCTGAGCTTCCACAAGAGCATACATCACTCTCAACTGAGCTCACAAGCTCCCATTGCATTCTCACAAAGCTTCCAAGATTTATTAATCTCTCTACCGTCGAGAGCGAGCGAGCTATTGCCTCGAAGCTCTCAAAGCCGTCGTGCTCTCCGCGGTCACCATAGCTCTGATACCAATTGAAGGGGATCGGGGAGCACCACAGACGGAGAGTGAGAGAGAGAGAAGGAGACACACACACTATGTGGGTGGAGAGACAGTGAAGTGACAGCTCCCCCTATACAGTATACTCACTATAAGTATAGGGTAACAGTGGGCGGGCGCCCATGACTTGGGCGAACGGTCAAGGCACATAGGCCTTAACCCCAACAACCTTCCACTTAAAGGCCAATGTGCCTTTAAGCAAGATCTACTAGTGTACAACTAATAGAAGGTGAGATATTCTCTCAACCTATGCCCACTGACTCTTGATGAGCTAGTGATTGCGAGAGGTGCCATGAGTGGTACAGGTTACCCATTGCATGTGGATCACGGGAGAGACGGTGTTGTCTCTGTGATCATGCAGCCAGGTAGAGAGCGAGAGAGTTTTAAGGCAACACCTTCACTTACACACAATCTTCCACACTCCTTTCTGAGCTTCCACAAGAGCATACATCACTCTCAACTGAGCTCACAAGCTCCCATTGCATTCTCACAAAGCTTCCAAGCTTTCTTAATCTCTATACCGTCGAGAGCGAGCAAGCTATCGCCTCGAAGCTCTCAAAGCCGTCGTGCTCTCCATGGTCACCATAGCTCTCATACCAATTGAAGGGGATTGGGGAGCACCACAGACGGAGAGTGTGAGAGAGAGAAGCAGACACACACACTATGTGGGTGGGGAGACAGTGAAGTGACAGCTCCCCCTATACAGTATACTCACTATAAGTATAGGGTAACAGTGGGCGGGCGCCCATGACTTGGGCGAATGGTCAAGGCACATAGGCCTTAACCCCAACAGTAACAATGTGTGATTGATGTACATCCCAACCAAAATGAGATGCCAATGCACATAGAAAATGCAGAGTAGTCATACGACAAGTGGGAGCAAAAGTCTCTTCATAATCTATGCCTTTTTGCTGTGCATAACCCTTTGCAACAAGTCAAGCCTTTGCATGCGAGAGCCTAAACGAGTACGACTAGACAAAGGTGCATCCAATTTACTGTCACGCAAAGTGTGCACCAGCCATTTTGGCATACCTCTAGCCTGCTCATTTTCAGCCCTTTCCTCATCAAGTACATCATGTACATCTGCATCAGTAATAGGCTGATCTGTAACATTTTCAAAAACCCCCATAGGCTGTACATTTGCCTCATTGGAACTTACATTCGTATTTCCACCACTAAAAAGAGGCAACAAAGTGTCATAAATGTCATGTGAGCTTACATTACTTTCTCTAGTACATGACAACAAGGGTTGAAAAGAATCTTCCACAAACACTACATCACGTGAAACGAGAATACATTTTATTTACGGATGATACAACCTGTAACCTTTGCTTTCAGCACTATAACCAACAAAAATACATCTGACAGCCTTATCATCCAATTTTCTGCGCCGTGTTTGTGGCACCAAAGCATATGCCAAACATCCAAAAACACGCATGTGCTCAATAGAAGGCTTCCTATCATGCCATGCTTCATATGGAGTAATAGACTGCAAAGCTTTCATAGGACACCTGCTTAGTACATAAGTGGCACACATGATGGCCTCAAGCCAAAAAGAATGTGACAAAGCTTGAGTTTTGACCATACATCGTGCCATTTTCGTAAGTGACCTGTTTTTCCTCTCAGCAACACCATTTTGCTGAGGTGTATAACGCACTGTACATTGGTGTTCTATCCCACGACTAGCCATAAATGCATTGAATTCATGAGACATATACTCCCTTCCTTGATCGGAACGGAGGGTGCCCATAGTACATTTCGAGACATTTTCAGCCATAGCAAGAAATTGTTTGAAGCACATAAAAACTTCAGACTTCACTTTAAGCGGAAATACCCATGCATGCCTGGAGTAATCATCAATGAAAGTCACAAAGTAAAGGTAATTGTCCAAGGATGGAGTTTGCATGGGCCCACAAACATCACTATGCACAAGCTACAATCTGCATGTGGCATGAACTGAACCATTCTTTGGAAACTTAGAACGCTGCATCTTACCCAAAATACAACCTTCAAAAAAATGTTTGATAGGTGCTTCAAGAGGCGGCAAAGAAGCAACCATATCATATTTTTGCAAACGTAGCAAACTGGCAAAATTCAGATGACCAAAACGTGCATGCCAAAGTTTTGCATCTGATATAGCCCTTGAATCTGCAACAACATTTGCAAAATTTTGTCCACACTTGTCATACAAAGTGAGCTTATACAGCCCACGGCACAAAAGGCCATATGCAACAATTTCATCACCGAAACCGAGATCATGAACTGTACATCTGTCATCCATAAATTTGACTACAAGTCCAAGTCTAGCATGTGCGGATATAGACAAGAGATTCTTCTTGATCCCAGGTACATAAAGTGCATCAACTAGTGTGAAGGAACTGCCATTTGCAGCAGTAAGCACAATCTTTCCAACTCCCTGAACCGGATAAGAGGCATTGTTGGCACAAGTGACTGAATTCCCATGAGGGACAGACTCGAGAGAGGTGAACAATTCACGATGTGAGGTAATGTGATTTGGAGCACCACTGTCGAAATACCACACATGTGAATCTGCAGCAAAAACTGACAAGCATGCATCATGGACAACAAGATTGTAAGTGCACTCTGTGCTAAAAGCCTATTCTACATCAACATCAACAACACAATCTCCTTTCACAGAAGACTCAACGTTGGTTGCATTTGTAGTGGAACCAGCATTTGCAGTGGAACCACCTTCTTTCTTCTTAGCCTCTTTGGACTTCAACTTAGGACACGACTTGATCAAGTGATCATTAGCTTTACAATAATGGCAATGCACTTTCTTTTTGCCCTTATCACCAGAATTGCCAGACGAAGTGCTGCTAGTAGAAGCATTATGAACAGAAGTTTTGCCACTCGCAGCAGAACCATAAGAAGTGGTTGCATTGATGTTACCACCCTTTCTTTGAGAAGCGATAAAATCTGTTCAACTGCACGCTACCTAGTCTTGTTTTTGCTGGAAGGTGACTCTTGCAACAGCAATGTGCATAATGCATCAAACTTGACAACTTCTGGATTTCCTTGGGTCATCAATCTCCAAGTACTAGCAAAAGTCTGATAGGAATCTGGTAAGGCATCAAGAACAGTCTGCATAAGGGAACTATTTGAAATGACTTCACATGCAGAAATAATTTGCTCATTGATATCCTTGACACCAGCAAGAAAAGTGTCCATATCATCTTCCTCATGCATAATCTTCGAATCTAGCTCTTTACGCAACAAAGAAATTTTAGCCTCATTACGGCTTGCATAAAGACCTGCTAGAATATCCCAAGCCTGTTTTGCAGATTTTGCTGAACGGATGTGAGGAACAATAGTGCGCTTCATAGAATATGCAATCAATGCATGAGCTTGCACATCCTTTACATCCCAACAAGCTTGTTCTGCGTAGGCAAAACAACTCTAATAGCAACAATCCTTGCAACAAAGACCTGCAACATCCTCAACATCGCCCGCATCCTCAGAACCAGGACGTACATCAATGCCCTGCAAAATATCCCAGATGCCCTTTGACACAAGAATGTGTTGCATCATATAAGCCCACATAGGGTAATTGTCCCCATCCAACCTGTCCTCAGCACAGCAAACATCTTGAAGACATCTTTGTTGTTGTCAGCCATGGTAAATGCTGCACCTGATGTGAAAACTGCAGGAAAATAGGAGAAACGGAGTGGGAACAACACGTGCTATATAGCACAAACCATAGAATACTGTAAGGCCCCTGTTATGCAGAAAACGGCACTGACTGAAATTCTGCACAAAAGGACAAAATTACCTGTGTAGACCTGCCTGTAGTGGAAACGGAGGCTGAAATGAGCCCGAATCAGAAATCTGAGCAGACCAAGCTCTTCGAGCTTGCCTTAAATATTTGTCAACTTGCGAACACTCGCCAAACCTCACTATAATTGGAGAAAATGAGCAGGCGTGTGCTGGAGCAGCTGGCGACTAAGCCCGGGAGGACGTAACCTGCTCTAATACTAATTGTTGGAATTAGGGTTGCATAGAAACACACACAGCTTGGAGAAGATGAAGGAAGCTCAAGGCACACAATAGAGAGTGTGTTACTTAGTGTGTAATGGAAAGATAGATAGCCCTAGAGTGATGGGTGTATATACAATGCTCCGGGGACAAAACCTCCTAAAGAGGGAAAAAATGCCCCGACGGTCCTAGTGTGTTCACACACATCACTACCACATGTATATGGTAACACTTGTTGCTCCTTTGAAAATGTTGTACATGCATTTCAAGGTCTTTAGGTCTCTTGCCATGTTGTGCCGAGCATGTGCCACTGCACTGTGTAGAAGCCTATGTCCTCCACATTCAATTTATTTCCTTTTCTTTGCTCTCTTATTATTTTTGAGATGCTAGTTTGCTTAAAAACCCAATACAATATATCAAAGTTCCTAGTCAATTCCTGAAAGGATAACTTTAAGCTTTTTGGAATGCACATTTAGAAGCATACAACTAAAACATGATGTTAATTCACCTTAAACATAATGTTAGCTCACTATGAAGGTTTCAAGAACAAAAAATATTGTGCTTAGATTTCATATTAAAGTTTCCAGGATCATCTGGTCCAATGCTTGCATCCAGGGCTTTGTTCATGAGTGTGATTATGACTCGCTCAACCTTCATCTACTTTACAAGCTTGCACTCATCTAGCTTGATCACAAACTTCAGGTTCAAGAGTAACATCGAATAAGTGTATGCCTGCAAGGTGATCAAATCATAAAAAATATTGTTATACTTGTCAGATACCACTTCCTCCCCTTTTGGCAATTTGTATGTCAATTCAATGTAAAAAGGACTTTCCAACGTTTGAAGCACCTCCTTGTTCACTTCCCGTATTTTTTTTTTTACAAAGAGAAAGGGTTTGGAAGTAGGGTGTGCTTAATGTGAATCTTTTTAACCTATTTTTGCACAGATCTGAGTAGGACGAGTTAGGAAGCTAAAGAATTTCCTATTGAAGTAGCATTACAAATGATGCTACATACTTGTAAATGCCAACATATAAACCAGCTTCATCCAAAATTGATTGAACATCCGATGCATGCAGTTGGTTCTCCTTTAAGCTATTTGGCAATGATCTTACCATATCGCTTGTCATCCAAGAGGTGAGAACATTGTAGCAATTTAGTAAGAGTCCATAAGGGGCCATGGAGGTGGTTGTGTTGTGCTCCACTTCCTTGTTGGGGTGAAGCAAAGATCTAGGCATGTGTGTCAAAAATAAGAGATATTGAAATTTTATGGATAAAAACCTAATAAGGATAGATGCACTTACTTGATGGCTATGCACTCTTTTTTGAATTCCTCTGGAGCCAGAATTTAAGTGCACGAGTGTCGTAGTCTTATTTCTCTTTGGCAAAGACCTTATGCTCCCCCCCCCCCCCCCCCCCCCCCCCCCCCCCCCCTTCCCTCTTTTGAGTTGTTGTTGGTGGCATAACATTATTTCTTGTGGCCAACTACTTGGTGTAGCTATACAAGCCATTGGGGCCATCTCTGACATAGTTCACTAAGGAAATTATATCCTTGAAAGGTAGAGTGGAGTTTGTGATGGGATACCTAGGATGGTATGGGATTCTTAGGATACATTTTACCATCCAGCCAAAGCCTTATGATCTAAAGTTCTCCTTCAAAGCTTCAAAAATGGTGTTTTGTTTGTTTTTCTTGTAGAGGAGCTCATACTCTCATGAGAGATCTATGTGCATATGATCTACGTCTCTTCAATTCCTCGTAAAAGTCATTCATTGGGAAGCTATCATGATTATATTACTTTTTGGGTTTTTTTATAAACATACCTTGCAATGAAAAATATATTTGTATTTTTAGAAAAAAATGTATGAAAAGGAGAAAACGGATTTCCCATTATCTCTCTACATGCTGATGTGGCATTTCTTAAAAGGTCCAAATTTGAGTCCAAACTTTGCCTAATGCCAATTTTATTGATTTGAAATGTTTGATCTTGACCCTAGTATTCTATATGTAATTAAACCCAAGAATTTTCTTCATCCTTGAGAGAGAAAAATGACAGAACCCTTTTGTGCTTTACAACTTTGTGACCCAATAACCTCAAATATTATCCCTATCCTCATTCACCTTCAAAAGAGCACCCAAATCCCTTATTCTTTTGATCATGAACAATAGAGCACATCAATACCTTCACTTTTCCTCCTCAAGAGCAAGTGAGAGCTCCTTCATTTGTTATCAAAGAGAGCTCAAGAATGAGATTTTTACTAGATTCAAGCTCTCCTCTTCTTGTCCTCTTCTCCTTCTTTGGCATATAGGGATAGATAGACTGTGAGAGTGAGATGGAGTGGCCCTCCTGCTTCTTCATTGAAATTGAGAGAGAGAGAGAGAGAGAGAGAGAGAGAGAGAGAGAGAGAGAGAGAGAGATTCTCTTTCCCCCCTCTTCCCCTTACACCCATGTCTTCCCTTCCTCTTGCTTGTCTTTTCTATCCCCCAGAAGGCTATCCCCCTATATGCCAAAAAGCCTCCTTTTCCTCATGGTTTCACCACAAATATAGAGCACTATAGAGCATGTTTTTCTTTTTCATTTTTATCCATTAGCTTATCCTTGAATAATCATAATCCCATCATCAATTTCCCCCTTGTGGTCCCTTGAGGTGGAGTTGTCGCGTAGTTGTGACCCCCCCTCCCCCCCGGTGTCGTTCTTATAGTGTGTATTTTTCCTTGCATAAGGAACCACCCGATTGCGGGGATTGCATGTGAAAGCTCCCTCAAGGGCCATCACCAAGCTAGCACATGGCCATTTCCGCCAGTGACACGGCTATTGCATAAGCTTCACCATAGCCTACAAGGTCCCAAAACTCACACACCTTTGTGATGCCTAATGGGAAGCTCACTTCATATATATATAGTTTTAAACCTTTTCTCTCCACATTATATGTGGGTTAATAAGCATGCCACATGCCACATTGCGTAAATTCCATCCCTTGAGCTCCAAATCCTCCAAAAAACACTTAAAAATGAGCTCATTTGGCCACATCAATTACATTTCGAGCCCCAATTGACCCTGGAAGAGCTCGATTGGGCCCCAATCTCATCACCTGCAATATTATCACCACATTTAGGGTCAAATCCCTACTTTACGCAACCATTATATCAAATTAACGTGCATTCAATGGATTCAAAACCCCCAAAAACCTCATAACACGAACCTTTTTTACAGTATTGGGCCCGTTCCAGACCCGATCAAAGCCCAACAAAACCCAGCATGATCCTTGTCTAGAATACCTTCTTTCCTTCATAGTCCTTTGTATAAGAAGGCTTTTGACCTGCAATTTGTTACTACATTTGGCAACTCACCCATGCACCAAACTTCACCATAAAATTGCACAAAAAGATTACGATGGGTTTTCTCACCATGCCCGCCCAACATTATCCTATAAGAGCATTTCAAGAGAACTTCTCTAAAAGGAAATGCTCATTTTTCTTTCTAGAGCCTCTTGGCCTTGTTCTTATTGGGCATATCTTGCAAGTAGTGTACTCCAAGACATGGCATCTCGGACAGGAAGCCCATCAAGTTCTTTTGTGAGGACACCACATTTGGCATACATATCAATTGTACCATTTCCAAGCTCCATATATTTTTCCAACCGCCCCTCACCAGTAATCTCATCATGAATTTTTTCACCCAGACCAATGTCTTTCATAATGCCACATGCCTTCAATGTGCAAGCATATGTGATTGCATCCATACAAACTCCTCCACCTCACATCTACTATAAAGAGTCTGAAGCTTTCTTGCCATGGCCACATGGGACATATAAAATCAGTGTGCTCCAAGAGAAAACATTTTAGACAGGAAGCTTAGCAAGAACTTTTTGTGCCTCCACAAGGCTGCCACATTTGGCATACACATTAACCAAAGAACCACCAAGTGCTGCTAACAACCCTTGACTAGCAATCTCAATGTGAACTTTTTGACATGCCAATGTCTTGTATGATGCCACATGCCTTTAATTTGCAAGCTTAGCTGATTGGATCTAGAAACACATATTTGCTTGCTTTGAATGAAAACATCACAAATATTCCTTGCCACAACATATCATGTGTTAACTATCCAAGAAAAAATTCCACCTCAAAATTACTAGCTAAATAGATTGACTCACACAAGAAGTTGGTGGAATCAAACGAGAAGCAAAGTAACTGGCTCATTGATATGCTCCCATCATCCTCTTGTGTAGGTCAATGTGACTAACAATTTACATGTAGAATTTCCTGAAAGGGCAAGGGGATTGGAACCTGTTCATCACCACCCAGCCATGCCCTATATAGGCCCTTGGCCTTCTAAATATAGGGACCCCCTTGACTACATGTCCGTCCTGGCCCTTGGCCGTGCCTGGTCCTACCATTGTCCTGACATTACTCCCCCCTTGGAGAAGTGTTTTCGTCTGCAAAAACACAAGTGATGGTATCTTCATAAGAACACTAATGTTTTCTACCATGACATCCCTCATGGATCCAACGGTTCATTTGAGCGAAACCCGGTTCAGTAGGAGGTTCAATGAAACCAAGAGTAACATCTTGATTTTCTACAGTGTTGTCCATTTGCAACCATCTAATGGTACCGGTTCCTATCCAAACATAGTGTGTAGACTCCATTTAGAACACTCATGAGCATGCTAAACGAGTTTATCACAACTAAGATGTACCAAAAAGAGTACCTCTTGTCACTTTCCATGAAAATAAATTGCTGACATAACTCATCAGCCAAGTTTAAAGCCTTGACTTTTTCCCAAATTTCATCATCAGTAAACAAACCTACCATAACTAGTGTTCAAAGTTGAGAACTTGATTTATACATGAAGAGACTACACCTAGTCACAAACATGCTTTAACTTATGGTAAGCAAAATCCAAGTACAGCAATAAATGCTTACTGATTGGATTGCTTGGTGCTAACGTACGCACTTTGCATATCCTTCAGCACAAGATTACACTTTGTAATCTGCCTATCCCCTTGGATAACTGATAGTACTGAGGTGTGTTTTCCCTCACGGTTTACAGACAGTCTTCCTAGGTGACTGGTAAATGGGAATCACATTATCGTGTAACATTGTTGAGGAATCAACAGTGTCCGGAATAACCATCGTGGTTAACTTGAAAAATCCACAAACACTCAAACCGAGCCATGACCTCTATTGGTGATTAGTAGACCCAAAAGTAATCTCATAGAGATACTGCACATAGAGTGCAAAATGCTCATAAGCAACAACTTGAGGAATATGCATGCCATTCCAAATCAGCCTTTGCTAAACACTAGGGCCCATAACACCAAGTGTGCATGCAGTTAGCAAAAAATAGATTCGAACCTGTATATCGATGGTGATCCTTGCCAATACTTATGGCAAATGTGATGCGCCTAGCACACATTAAAAAGGAATGTAAATAGTTCTGAAAAGATAATAAATACTTTCAGCTGCAATCTTTTGCAAGCCTTGCTAAAATGTCTGAACCATAATAGAAGGTGAAACATTGATCACTTCTAGGTACAAACAATGAAACTTTTTCATTAACAACTTAGAGCCTTGCTATATGTATAAACAACCGTCTGTAATGTTGTTTGGCAGTACTTGTACCTGAACAAGTTATTCTAAGTATCCTGTAATTTTTGGCCACCGAAATTGCTCTTGATATGTCGTGTTGAAAATGGTCTAGAAAACAGATTTGACGAGCACCTAAGGACTTTGTCGTGACACATATTTGAAATAATGGGCGCCGGTGTCAGTCCAGAGACTCATATTCTCCACATGTGAAATATGTCTCATGTAAGGATGTTTAAAAAAAGAACATCTTGCAAGTACAAGGTGTACTTATGTGTGGAGGTAACTCTAAACACTCTGCGACAAGAGTGAGAGGGACCCTCATTCATTGCTCCACACTGGCTAAACCAAACTCCTTGAGTTCCTAGACCATGTTGTATCCCATGTGACAACATGTGCCAAATCGAATCCTACAAGTGGATTCATAACAACATAATGTACTTTGGACACTACGGCCCAAAATACTTGTTTCGACATCCCCTTGGCATGGCCGTGGGGATTGAATTGAAAGTTCAGTTACCCGTATTCAAATGCACAGGAGTATATCTCCCACTTGTGAAAAAAAACAAGCAACATTGCACTAGAAACCCTGGGTGTTGCCTTTGCAATCCAAACCTATTGGGTAGAATCTACGTAGTCAAACCCCTTGGTAAGACCCTTTGTAGAAACTGCTCAACTAGCAGGTAACGATAACCAACCTAGTTAACCGTGTACAAAATGATGAGAATCAACTTGAAAAGTTGAATTTTTCCGCTACCACGTGGTAGATTGCGGAATACTTTCCTTGAAAGTATAATGGGAATAGATCAAATTGTGATCCTCAATGCATATGGGGTGATTTAGTAAGCACCCGTTGGGTCGTATCCCAAAACTGTGATGCCATAGACACTCGTAGTGCTATAGAGAGAGCAAGAAATCCACACAAGTGAGATGCCTAGCTCGTATCAACAGCCATGCTGTCTCAACTGTTTGCTGCCTCTAGACTCCATGGTATAGATCAGCTGATGTAAGTGCAAGAGTATCAAAAACTCAACTTGAGCGTCGCACTAGAAACATATAGTGCAAAATTGACACCCTAATCCTCCTAAATGACAAGACTCTTGCTCGTCCATGAACGTCGATTTGTACTCCACTGGGCAGATCTGTTCGATCATAAGAACAATCACCGAAGGAATGCCAATAGTTGGGTCCTACCCAAAATCTGACAATGGCTCTTAGCCAGCCTGTGTGTGGCTCCTAGCTCTTATGGCAATTAGTGTTCAATCGATAAAATGATGAAAACTAATGTGAATGGCATCTTGGCCAATTTCTAGCTGAGAGTTAGAGCACCTTGGCTCAGGCTGACTCCCAAATAGAACATGTGCCAAAAGCTTCTTAGAAAGTTTTCAATATTCTTGAGAGAAATAAGAAAAAGAGAGAAAGAAGAGCATGCTGGGCTGAGGAACTTTCCTTAAATTTTTAGAGTGTGTGCTCTTAGGCATCTTATGCCTGATTTGCAGCTTATCCTATAAGCATACAACAATCTGTCTGTATGACGCTCTCATCAAGAGAGGCAACAAAAAACACAAGTCAAATCTTGACCATCTACCATGTATGGGTCGTGACTGTATGAGGATGACTTGAATAGGGCACTTTACCGGTGAATCTAGTCGAAATTTTAGGTTCTTTTTAGTGGTGTTGTGCATTGACAACAACCAAAAATTTAAACAATCCAGAACTTAATTTGTCCGTGACAGAGTGTCTGGTGTGATAACGGAAGCGTAATCTTTGAAGTGGTGGAATTGATGCCACATGGTTAGCATGCCTTGCATATAGATTCTTAAGCCCTTGGCAAGAGTGATGGCCTCAAACGTGAGAGCCAAAACCATTAGTGCCTTGCACAATTTAAAAACTGGTACTTTGCCAGTTTTTCAAACTTGTGTTCCACTGGCCGTGATTCCAAGTCATTGGGCAGTACCTTGGCACAAGAGAGAAGCCTTGCTTCGTGTAAAATTGTCAAAGAACTGTGCTTTGCACAAAAGCATTAGTTTCCAACATAAATATATAAACATGGAAGAATAAACAATACTGAACATGGTCTAACCTGGTCATCCTGCTGTAACCAGTTGTCTGGAGATGTCAGAAGAAAAACTGCTCAAATGTAGATCATATCCATATCTGTTGTGCTAGAGAACTTTGGCCTGAAATATCCTGCAGGCACATGGAAAAATTCCCCAAATGCGTGTGCTCATAGCATACCCCAAACGGAAAAATCTCAACTTAAGAATCGTAGATTGAAGCTTTTCTTCACATAAATATGTTTGTGCTGAAAGCCTATGGTGGTAGATACCATAACAAAAAGAATCGACCGTGTCGAGCAATTTCAATTGAAATTAACCAGTATTGTGTGGTAAGCATCCTCTGTCAGTGTGTAAAAATCGTGACAAAGAGTTGGCCATGCCGAGGAACTTGCTTCCTTCTTCAAGTCCAGTAACAGGCCATGCATGTCTCCTTTGATGCATGTTAGATATATGCAATTGAGGTGATGCATATTCCATCTAGGTCCAATGCTTCATAAGAAATTGACAGCCCTGCTTCTTAAGTACACCTTCCAACCAACCTTGCCGACCCCAAAAATTGAATGATATGGAGGCAGTAAGAACAACGAGAAATGATATTCTAGACACTATTGCTTGGTGCAATAGACGATCTACTCCTGCTATCAAGGGCCTTGCCCAATGTGCAAGAAAAGTGGAAATAATGACCTTGGCATACTCGACCCATAGGTAGTCTCCTGCACACATAAAACTATGAAAACTGCAAGAACGTGAAATTGCGAACCTGACAATCCATTTGTGTCTTTGTCCGAGGTCAAGCGCTTTCTTCACCACATCGATGCCGTATGTGATGTCTGATGATCTTCTGCATATGTCCTTGTGAAATACTTGCCTCAACATGCCTGATCGTGTTTAGATGCCTTACTTCCTACTGCTGAGGGCCTTGCCCGAGTTGCACCAAGAGGATTGCATGCTTTGCCTACATGCCCTTGCATGTCACAAATACGGCGGTCTTGCATGGCCTTGCATGCGTGTGGTCTTATACCCTCACTTGGAGACTTGAAAACACTCAAGTGTATGCTAGGGTGCAAGCAAGGTGCAATGACCCTCTTTCCATGCATTTAAGAGAGAGAGAGAGAGAGAGAGAGAGAGAGAGTCCTTCCCCCTCCTCCATAGCTCTCCCCTCCCCTGAGCTCTGATACCAGTGAAAGGGCAAGGGGACTGGAACCTACCCAGCCATGCCCTATATAGGCCCTTGGCCTTCTAAATATAGGGACCTCCTTGACTGCATGTCCGTCCTGGCCCTTGGCCGTGCCTGGTCCTACCATTGTCCTGACATTTACTCTTTGGTTGTTGATACATAATCTTTCTATAAGAGCATGCTTGGGGTACTATCTAAAATAGAATGCTTTGTAACTTGAAGCAATCACGCTCTGAGCCATTCACATACACGTTGATGCACTTTAAAATTAAACAAGAGCTATAGGGGTGGTGTCTATGGAATTTTGTACTCTCAATATGAGAAATGTTGTTCTATCTTTTAGTTTTCTGCTCTCACTCTTTTGCACACACACATACAAAGACGTGCTTGTATGCATGCACGTACAATGTTTACATTCTCATTCTCATTTTTCTTGTCTGATGAATACCTAGTAAGTGCACCACACAAAATCTAAAAATCCTCTAGAGCAATGAAAAAAGAAGTTATATTGACTACACAAATCAAGTATGGCAATGAAAAAAGAAAAATAACGCAAAAGAGACAAATTGTGTAGCAAAGTTTTTTTTTTGTGATTGGTTAACACCTACATGAAGGATTTGTATTAAGGCAATAGGATACACTCAAGGAGATACCTAGGGAGCACATTGATCTGTATGTATGCCAAATTTTCTCTGTATTACATTGGTCCCCTTGGCTCTCTAAAATATTGGGGCCGCAGCAAAGCCCTTACTGGATAGAAATGGCCAGGAAGGTGAATAATAAGGGGCTCGTTTGACTAGAGCAATTCTGGGATGGCAATAGGAAGTGCTGGAAAACTGTTGACTCTTTAGCCATCCAATTTCATCTGTATGGCTTTGAGATCTTACTAGTCTATAGGGTGATGAAAGAGCTTGATAAGGTGGTGATGCCAATTTGTGAATCCAACTTTGAATGGGAAGCTTGGAGATGGCCCCGGAGTAGCCTCTTTTGGAAACCACACTCTAAAGGCATTTACCATGCATTAATGCACGAGGCTAATTGGTGTAGCCCCCTCAACAAATTATGGAAGAGGCACTGGATGAAAAAACGATGGGAGGGAGTCATGGAGAACATCTGGAAGCCAAGATGGCCTCAGTATATGAAGATATTCCTGTGGAAAGTGATGTGGGGTGCTCTGCCGGACGGGCGTAAAGATACAAGAAAGAGGCATCGGGTCCGATCGTTGCTCGGGGTGCTGAATAGCCAGTGAATACCTAGCCCACCTTTTCATGGGATGCCAAGCAATCAGGGGCATGGCTGGGAAAATATGCAAATGGATTCAAAGGACATGGCAAATTAAGTTCTTCAAGAATGATCTGTTCTTTGGTAGTAATAGGATGGGAAGTCCTGCTCTTCTAGTCTGCACCCAAGTAATCAGGTACTACTTCTTGCACCATATTTGGCAAGCAAGGAACCGCCGCATGTTTGAGGGGGATCTAGCTATGGCAAGCTTTCATGAAATAACGCAAGAGAGCAGATTGATGATCCACAAGATCGGATGTAAACAAGTCTCAGAGGACTGGTCTAGAACAATACATAACATCTTGTAATAAGTAAAGCCAAGGAGTAGGAGTGGTTTCTCTGCCAAGGAGATTACTTGTAATCCTTTGACCCTCAAGGCTCGGTCTGAGCTTGAGGATTGGTGTATATTTCTGTTCTTAATACTATCCACTCACAATTGTGAGTTTTGCAAAAAAAATAATATAAACTTTGGATGACCACTTGAAAAGGTAGGTACAAGGTATGGAGGTTTCTTAAACGGATACACCAAAATGATTATTGCATAAATATGTACTTCGTCCATCTATACCCTTGTGAATTTTCTTGCTACTCATTTCCATAGCAGAAGACACATGTATTGCATTACATATGTCTCTTTCACGAGACCAAAAAGCTAAAGATGGTTTGTATGCCCTATCCACATCATGTTTACGTTTAAACAGGGCTCGTAAGGAACATACAAAACCCATAGATGTGAGTAGAAACCTATATGGCTCAATCATGTGAGCACCAAAATTATGAAAAATAAAATTTGCCTCCTTTGAGACTCATAAAATTGTATAGGTGGCTCCAAACTAGACACATGAATTGTTGGTTAGTGCCAAAATCCTTGAAAAAATCCTGTATATCCATAATATGAGGCACAAACAAGCTTTGTTTTAACCCATAGCTTGCATTCAAAAGGATTCACCCATGAAAAGCATTCTACAAATGCCACAAATCAGCACTAGAGCATGTGTATCGGCTTAGTGATGGGGTGCTCCATTAAAACCATCCATGTATGATGCATAGCATGGAGTAGAGTTGCAAAAATGGCCTTCCATGGGCTGCATATGGGCATGTCAAACTTAGAAAGTCAAGAGATATGTGTAAGGTTAACACTTTCCATACTTCAAAACTATTCCAAAAGCTCAATTACAAGTTTTTTTTCTAAAACACAAGTAACTTCATTTTGCAAAATTAAAACGCGAGAAAACATGTCCAATAGAAGGCTCTTTGTTACCATTTGTCATCACCTACAAGCTCTTCCCATAGACTCTTATGTCTAAAATATCTCAATTTGATGTAGAACCTTTGGTAAGTTTAACCTTTCTAAGATTTGACATTTGGAAGATTTTGCACCTTTGAATGCAACTAAAATTTTCATCAAAACTCATTCGGTAAACCTTTTGTAAAAGCTACATAAATATTATTCGTTATGACATATGTTGTAACATCACATCCATCTAATTGTATTGCATGGTGAAAGACCAATCTTTCAAGATCCACTTATCTCCCTTTTTGGAAAGCACCTAAGAGAGCCGACCAAACTCGTTAATAATTAGAGGATACAATCATCTTGATTACTCTCATAGCTTTGGCAAAAGTCTTGGCATACCCAAAGAGATCAACCATGCAAGTGTCATAATCTTTGTTTGGTATGATGCTTTATTTCTCCCTCTTCCTATCAAAGATTATTTGGCGTGCATTCACTACACTTGAGTGACTACATACTTTCGCACACTAAGAAAATGACTATAGTTGGGGAGAAACCCCCTTGTTGTATCCACCAAAAATAGTCTATAGCTTTCTCAACAAGCCTTAGATACACATATCCTCCTATGAGGACATTTAAAGAGACCTCATCAAGAGAGAAACCGTTACTTGACAACCTCTCAAAACAATGCAGAGCTTCTTCGCCCTGCCCTTGGCTGGCATATCCTACAAGTAGTATACTGCAAGACATGGCATTTTCGATGGGAAGCTCAACATGTACTTTTTGTGATTTTGTGAGGATTCCACATTTGGTATACATATCAATCAAAGAATTTTTTTCCAACAATTCCTCACTAGCAATCTTATTGTGCTTTCTTTTCCCCAAGTCATTTTGCATATGCCACACGGCTTCAAGTTGCAAGCATAGGTGATTGCACGTAGAAAAAATCTTCCACCTCGCATCTTTTATAAAGAGTCAAAGCTTCCTTGACATAGCCACATTGGAGATATCATACAATTCGTGCTCTACAAGAGAAGACATTGTAGACAAGAAGCTCATTAATAACTTTTTGTGCTACTAGAATGGTGCCACATTTTGCATACATATCAATCAAAGCACCACCAAGTGCTACATGTTTTGATAATAACCCTTTCCTAGCAATCTCATTGTGGACTCTTTGACCCATGTCATTATTTTGTATGATGCCACCTGCCTTTAAGACATTAGCATATGTGATTGACTTTGGGGAAACATATTCACTAAGCATCAAGTGAAAACATTAAAGAGGTTCCTTTCTACAACCATGTTGGGTATATCTTGCAATCAATGAGCTCCATGAGAACAACACATAGAGCTCATCAAGGGCTTTTTTGTGATTCTTGGTCTTACTCTTATTGGGCACATCTTACAAGTAGTGTATATCTTGCAATCAATGAGCTCCATGAGAACAACACATCAAGCTCATCAAGGGCTTTTTGTGATTCTTGGTCTTACTCTTATTGGGCACATCTTACAAGTAGTGTATTCCAAGACATGGCATCTTAGACAAGAATCCCATCAAGTACTTTTTGTGCTTTTGTGAGGATCATAGAGGACCCTATGACCTAAATAGAGGGGCTATAGGTTAAATATATGCTCTTCGTGAAATATCTACATTGAGAAACCCATGACCTTCAGGCCATATAGTGACATTTTGTGATGCCTATTTGGATATTTGGTGCCCTCTTACAACTACATCAAAGCACCCTAAAGGCCATAGGGTGTCATTTTGCTATATTTTTTGTGTTATATGGTGTCATATTTGACACCTACATAGACAACCTTATGGATCTAAGGCCATAGAATGTATATACTCTCTCCATGAAGAGTCTTAATAAAGAAACATATGGACTTTGCTCATGAGGTTTCCTTTCATGTACCATTTTAAGAACCCTATGGCCTTAAGGCCATAGGATATATATATAATCCTCATGGAATACCTACATATAGCACCCTATGTCCCTAAAGCCAAGGGGTGACCTTTTATATCATCAGATGAGCTATATAGTGCACTTTCTTGCACCTAAATAAAGAATCATATGGCCTTATGGCCATAGGCTAAACATATACTCTCCACAAAGTATCTACATTGAGAATCCTATGATTGTGAGGCCATATAATGTGGCCTTATGGATGTAGGTCACATATATACTCTCCATGAAGTAACAACATTGAGAAACCTATGCTTGTGAGGCCACACAATGTCATTTTGTGATGTTTAATTGGCTATTTTGGTGGCCTTATGGCCGTAGGTCAAATATATACTCTCCATGAAGTATCTACATTGAGAAACCTATGCTTGTGAGGCCATATAGTGTCATTTTTTGATTCCTAGTTGGCTATGTTGGTGCCCTTTGTTGCATAGTATAAAGAGAACCCTATGGCCCTTGGGCCATAGTGTGTCCTTTTGTGAAATTGAAGGAATTATTTGGTGCCCTTTTTGAAAATCACCTTATGGTCCTCATGCCATAGGGTGTATATATACTCTCGTTGAGGTGCCCTAATGGAGAAACCTAAGACCCTAAGGAAGTGGGGTCTCATGTTGTACCGCCTCTTGGGATGTCTAAAATCCTTTATGACATATATAAATATATCTTTGTAAGTGTGTCAAAGGGAGCCTATATGTACTCTTCATGAAACACCTACATAAAGAAACCTACGGCCTTTAGGCCATAAGGTGTCTCTTTGTGATGCTTGTTGAATTTTAGGGTTTCGTTTCACAAACCTGCATAGTGCACCCTATGGCCTTAAGACCATAGGGTATCCTTTTGGCTCACCTATTTTTCTATGTGGCGAACTTCTCACACCTAGATATATAACTCTATGGCCCTAGGGGCATAGAATGCACGTATAATCTTCATGGAGCACGTACATAGAGCAACCACTCTAGCCCCCTAAGGCAATAAGGTGTCCTTTGTTTCATCTACATAGAGCACCCTTTGGCCCTAGGGCAATAGTATGTCCTTTGTTTACATTTCTTGTGCTATGTGGTGTCCTTTACGACACCTACAACAGAGCACCCTATGCCCATAAGATGGTCAATGTACAAGTACAAAGCTGTGTATTGATGCACTTGCTATGTAATTGTCCAAATATTGTGTGATGATTTGTTTAACATTTTTTTTGAGACCTTCTTGCAAATATGGGTTTTAGTCATGGTAATATCGTATGCATGTTTGTAGCTACACAGGGACTGTATTGGAAATTGACCCAAATACTCATTGTTCTCGTTAGTCATGGTAATATCGTATGCATGTTTGTTGCTACACAAAAGGTTGTACATCCATTGGGAGTGTATTGGAAATTGACCCAAATACTCATTGTTCTCGTGTGCTTATTGGGGAAGGCAATGTATCATATCAATTGAGATTTGTGTTTTGAAAAGAAAGCATCATTCCATTTCCAACAATGGATGCATTGACAGTGGGACATTCTTTCCATAGTATCGTGAAATGGGGTATTGGATTGCTACAACATATGAATGAGATGCATCACAAAGGGATTTCTATGCCTAAGGTGGTTGACAAAGCAATTGGAGAATTGGAGGAATAGTATTATGAAATAAGCTATAGGGTGGCTTAGAAGGATAAGAGGTTCAACTATGGGATGAAATCGAAATACATTTAGTAGTCAAAGGGGATTTCATCTATGTATATCCATTTGATTCTGTAAACTTTGAAGAGCTAGGTGAAGATAACACCAATATTGGTATTTAAACCTCCTATGTTGGTGAAGCTAGTATTTGTGCAAAATGTAGTATTTTTTTGATGTATGCAACATCAATCTTGTTTGTTGACCTATCAAGAGAGTGACAACTATGGATGGAAAATTGATGTTATGGTATGAGGATTACATGCTACAATTGCATTGAATCACCTTGTTTGGTAGATCCTCCTATTTCAAAAACACAAAAGTATTGTTTTATATAGAGGAAGCCAAAAATGTCCATGAAAACTTCCAAGAAATCTATTCAAATGTCCCTATCATCCATCCATGTTATTTCAGCAATAAATTGTTGTTCCAAGAGGTGTTGTCAGTATGTAGACTTGGATAAGGTAATGGCTATGTGCAATGAATTTTGGGGACATAGCTTGCAAAATTTAATGGCAATGAGGGTTACAGTAGAGCTTGGTACAAAATTCAAGGCATTCCAAAAAATTTAATCTATGGTTATCGTGAACAATTTAAAGATGGGGTGGGTTTGTCACTTAGTGCATGGTGATGATGGTGGCATAAGAAAAGGAAGAGACCATACAAAAATAGGTAGGGCATTGATGTGATCTTTTGTAGAGGAAACCTTAGAGAGAATGCCACATAAGAGTAGAACTATGGAAGATGGAACTAGGGAAACCTTGCTTGCAATGCTAAACATGTACAAGCAAAACTAGACATTTTACATGATGCCAATACAACAAGAGTATGATTCTAGAGCCAATCTCTAGCACTACATTCAATAGGATTTGTAATATAGAGTTTGCTAATGTGACCCTATCAAGACAAAACTGAGTTCTCTAAATGTGTTTTATGTAGTAGGATAAAGTTTCAACGAACATAGAATTCACATGATGCAACAACAAAGTCTAGGAATGTGTACTACACATGGTGTAAGTCTCACAATGACAAATAGGTAAGTATTTATGCATTATAATTTATACATGATAAAATGGACCAAAAAAAGACACCAACATCTAGATTTCTTGTGAGCGCAAAAGACTATGTAAATTCATATCAATTGTAAGTATCATTAGCAAGTATAATAATGCATGACATGGTCATGGGATGTATGGTCATTTGTTGCTTGATGGTCCATGGCTTCGGATCGCAATGCCACAATTGATTCCCTTGCATTATTCTTATGGAGTTTGGAAAGAAGAGAAAAACATGGACTAGGATATTTATGCCATGATGGTATGCCATCCAATGGCATAACATTATTCAACTCACTGAACTCAAGGATGGCTCTATACCACCAAAATAGAATGAAGTGTGAGCATGAGAAAACTCCATTAACAATAACACCACCATTGGCTATTGAAGGATGCAATTAAGAAACTACTAGCTTACAATCAGCCTCGTCCCAATGTGTTATGGATACCATGCGCACTCGTGCATTTGAAAAATTGCTCGAGAATATTTTGCTAGAGCTAGATAATTGTGCAGGAGAGAATAAGTATTGTTATTTTTTTGCGTACTTAATATCCTGCTAGTAGCAAAAGTTGTTTTCAAATTTGGGATTCTTAATGGTGGGTCATACACATGAATGTTTAGTAGGCTCTTAGAGAGATTGGGAATAAAACTGACATTCACTTTTCCACCGTTTCTTCTTGCTTCAAAGTCACATATGTGTGACTTGAAGCTCTTTGAAGCTTTGCTTTGAAAGAATTTGAAAATAGTCGTCCTTGAAGCTTTGATGGCTACACAACCTTTAGGATATTGGACACCCTCCTATTGTATGTGGTTAGCATTACAATTGGGATAGCTATGTGTAGTGGTTAATTACTACGCTGTCTTTCTTTTTCACTAATAATGAAAGATGCTATGTAGATTGGAACTCTAGGACCTGAAGAGATGGTGCCGTACTCTTCAGGAGTAACATCAAACAACTAAACAATGTATGTTTGCAAAGAGATCAAATCATAAACAATATTGAGAGTGTTTAGCACACATGAAGAACGATCCACTGTCAGCAACATCACCTGGTTGACAACCACCACCTTGCCAACTGGAAATAGGCATACCAAGCTCCAATGAACTAGTTTCCTCTGTATAAATAGGAGGAGGGGAGCTATTGTCTACTCAGGGGATAGATCCAAACCAACCGGACAACCTAAGTATAGCTCTACAGTCTCTGAGGGAATCCATCTAAAGCCCTCTCCACGCAACCACTCAGGCGTAGAACCACGACCAACCTAGAAAGAAATCATTTTGTGCTAGTCAGTGATCAATGCTCTTGAAGCACAACAAAACACCTCAAGTGACTGGTCACATCTATGCAAATTGTCCACCTGGCCCTCCAGAAAATTTCCAGTATCATCGACAAACTCATCATCCAAGAGCTCCTCGCCTCTGATAAGTTGTTGTATGCCCCGCATGTCGACCTCCTGTGAAGCTATAAATCAGCTCAACACCTCAACATAGAACAAGAAGAGGAAAGGGGCAAGTGGGAGCCCTGTCTCACTGAGCGTGAAATCATAAAACGTGGACCTCTGCCACCATCTAGCAAGGCCTGGTTGTGAGCTTGAGGGTACAAAGGGGAAACCACTCTAATCCAATCCGCTAAGAATCCCATCCTCAGAATGGTGCCCTCCAGGAATATCCAATCCACACGATCATTTTACTTCTCAAAGTCAAGAAGAAGCACTATAAGGTCCTCCGCTCGAAGTCGGGCGAGGGCTACTACCTCCCAAAAGGTAAAGATATTGTCGAGGATACTACGTTCCTTGACAAAACATGTCTATGTCTCATGGATCAAGGTATCCATGAGAGGGTGGATTCTTTGGTAGGCTGACTTAAGAATCATGATGGACCTCCACTGTCTAATGGCATCCAACATGCCTCCCTCCTTGGGAATGAAGTTAATCAACCCCTCTCTCAAATTGTCAGCATATGCCATGTGTCCATAACATGCTAAAAGACTTTGCACAAACCACTCCCCATGGCATCCCAATACTCTAGGAAGAAAGCAGGTGTCAAACCATCCTCAACTAGGCAGCTGCCGCAAGGGAGTGCATGTAATGCATCATGTAGAGGACCTCCTCTGAGAAGGGACTGTGTAGACTCTGTCGCATTTCCTCAGTGATCAAACAAGGTGTATGGGCCCAGAACATCTCTCTGCATACATCTCTATACTCTGTCTAGGGGTCAGCCATAAGTAACTCTCTATAGAAATCTAATGCCACTGAGCACATGTCTGCCCGATCATTGGCTATCGTCCCATCAGATTTGTGAGCTCACTCATCCTAGTGTGGCCATGTCGAGGACCCACCATCTCAAAAACTCCCCCGTGACTCTGTCCCCTGCTTGAGACCAATGTGATGCTTGATGATGAAATGCAAATTCATGTTGGTGCACCTTGATAGCTATCAGCTCCTGTCTAGCCTGTTGCATTTGCCCCTCCATCCAAGGGCTGTGAGGGTGTCTCTCCTGCAACCTTTGTAGAGAGGCAATCCCCCATCTGAGCCAACACTCCTCCTCCCATGTTGCAGTCAACCGTAATGATGTCTCTTGATATTAAAAAAACGCTTGGCTCTCTGATGCCACTAGCTACGTGAGTCACATGATCGCTCTCCCCATATCCCCTCAATCTACTTCCTCAATGTAGCATCCAAAGTACCCTCTTGAGGATCCTGAGCATAGAGCTAGTGCTCCTTAGTATATCCATCACTGTCACTATCACTGGAGCATGGTCAAAGAAAGTAGTCCTTGCCATGATGCTCACTAATCCTCCCATGTCACATATGCCATCACTCGCATAAAACTGATCAATCCGAGAGAGATTCACCCTCCTACTCGCCTATTAGAGAAAGAGAAGGAGAGGATCTCCTGAGGTCACATGAATCCCCCATGATGCCATACATCAGTGATCCGCAAAGTCATACATAGCCTCTCCCAGGCAGACAACTTGGCTCCATGCATTGTAGTGCGACTTCCCCCCACATGGTCCAGGGGGTCCTCAAGCATGTTGAAGTCCACCCAATACACCATTGCTCTGTGTGGGGAAGTGCATCAACCAAACAAGACCAAAACTCAGCACACACGCTCGCATGATTGGGTGCATAAAGATTCAAAAAACCAATAGTGCGACCTTGCCACATCATAGTAATCCACTAGGCCCTGCCAGGTACAATGACTCGTCGGTCCACAATGGCATCATGCCAAGAGTCAGCTATAGTCATGCATACACCTCCCTGGATACCTCCAAGCCCAAAAGTAGCTGACCAAAATGTCTCATATTTTCCTCTCAACACATTTCCACAACGCTGAATGCGGCTATCACAAAGGTGGCGCTCCTATAGCATGAGAATATCAATGGGGTCCACCTACTAGGCATCTCTGTAGCTCTTGTATCAGGCGACCTCCATGTCGTAGAAACTATGGTCCACCGAGGCCATGGTCGTTCCATGAGATAATCCTCATGGGGTCAATGAGAGAAAATTGATGTTGCCACAATAGCCAAGCGAGCAATCTTTGAGGCCGGTTTGGATGGGGACTAATCTGCATCCAAGCGATCTCTTGATAGCCTGGCCCATAGCGTGTCCAATTAGTGCCCAAGATGCGTGCACTGTCCTCTATGCTACATCCTCTGACCAAGAGTCCTCATGTGTGTATACATAGCAAGGAGCACACCGAGTGTCTGCAAAAAAGTGTACCATGATATGCCTGCAGCCTGTAGCATGTGGGAGAGAAACTGTAAATTTGGCCAGTGACGAAAGCGTTTGAACCATGTCTGTGACCCCTAGGTATCCCATGTGATGAGAGAACTCTACTACCTGTGACCTGATCAATCCAAGCACAGAGTCCATAGTCTAGACCTATCGATCCTTTCCACACAAAGGGAAGGAAAAGCCCACGACAGTGGCCCACTACAGTGCCGCAAGATGGACTTGAAAACAAGCAGCCTCTAACTCAGCATACGGGTCGGCAAGAAAGCGAGTAAAGGCATAGTCAAAAGTCTCCCATCAAAAGTCAACTTTTTCCTTCCCCTTGATACATTTGAAGAGTTAGCAGGACTCACTCTTTTACGCAACCATCCATTCCATCGAGTCTCACCATGACCTGCACTAGGTGACCCTTGCGACCCACTCAAAACTTGTGAGTGCGCAACTATATTTTTTGCAACCACATTTTCTCTTACATCAACCCCCAAATCATCTTTTACATTAGCATACCAACTTGCCATTTCATTAAAAACAACATCCTTGCTCACCCTCACTTTATCACTGACAAGATTGTAACACTTGTATACCCTTTTTGCTAAAGGGAATAGCCAATGAACACACATTTTTATGCTCTCGGAGCATTTAGCTGTGCAGAATGTGTCAGTAGACTTTGTAGAGACAGAGGTAGAGCGGCAGTGCTCTAGTGAGGTGTCAGGGTCTGTGTAGGCAGAGATGACGAACATGGAGTTCTTTGATATGCTCATGCTAGAGACTAATGAGTTGGTGCCAAGACACACAGTTCTGTCTATGGGTGAGAGGGACATAACCATCTCGGTGTCGGCGTTGCCACATCCATATGCGATGGGTAGTCCTGATGATGCAGTACATGCAGATAGCACAAGGGAGGCAAGGAAAGCCAACTTTGCACAGATTTTGTTAGCGTTCGGACGTCTCATGTACGACCTACTAGTATCGAGGTTCAACATGGCAGCTGCAATGGGAGCATTTGCATCAGTGTTTGTCTGTCGTACGATGACAGATACTGGCATGATGAATAGTGGAGTTTTGAAGACCATACAAAGTTGTTTGCGGGATTTACAAGCAAGCTCTAGTGGGAATACGCATGCTCGCCTAGCCCTAGAGCCGATACAATTACATGTAGATCGATTAAGCGAGCGAGTGGATATAGGTTGAGAGAGTCTCTCACCTATTTTCTTGTACATATTAGTAGTTTAACTAGTAGCACTCACTTATTGGCGCATCACCTGTAAGTGTGAGATTGTTGGGGCAAAGACATTGCGCCTTTGTCCGGGGCCGGAAGTCCGGTGTCCGACTGTCCATTGTATGTACATACACATTCCTTATTCTTCATATATACAAAGAATAAAGAGCTCCTCACTACATTCTTGGAGGTTTCTCCACCCACATAGTGTCTCTTCTACTCTTGTCCTCCCTGCACTCCGCACACACCGTGCATCGCTTCCATACCTAGCGCTCTCACACAAGGGGACCCTTGAAAGTGGCCGGGCCCCAATATGCAATCTCTCTCTCTCTCTCTCTCTCTCTCTCTCTCATTGTGTTCAACTCTCTCAAGTGAAGTAAAGTAACCTTGTGTTTGTACAAAGTACTAGATCCAAGCTTAAATACTAAAGCCTTCCACTGTACTTGATACTGGTATGAGAGTTGTGATGTGCTTCGACTTTGTGAACTCAAGGGAAGAATCAAGAACCCAAGGAGCCTCATCCAGAATTTTTTCCTCTCGATATCAAAGAAGTTTCGTGTCCTTGCCTTGGACTAATGCCTGTTGCTTACAGATATTAGCCACTCCCACCCTTAATCTATCGCACATCTGACGTGTTCTCGTCTTTAAAGCTATTTCTTTAAATGAAGATCGACATTAGATACACGAAGATTTAGATCTTGAGTACCAAGATCTACTTGCCTCATATGCGGATATGGAAGAGTTGGAGAAAGGATCCATAAGCCTCACATGCGCATTTAGCGTGCATCTACTTTTATCGGCATGGCACCAATTAGGAAAATATGAACCCTTTAGGGGTCCTTTGGGATTAAAGTTAATTAGAGGCCAGCCAATAGAAAGAGGGTGGTGGACACACTCTATACCCTCAAAAAAGTAGGGGGACAAGTAGTATTACACATCTTGATGGTCTCAAGTACCTAGTGGGCGGGGGGGGGGATATAGGAGGGAGGTGGGGGACCACTTTGACTTCTTTTCCCCCCTAAAGTGGCTTGGATTTAAAAATACCCTAAAAACTTGAGTTTTTTGAAAATCCTCAAAAGTCATATTTTCCCTTAAAAACACCCCATATACCTTTTTTATAATAAAAAAAACAATTTTTTGACCTTTAAAAGTTAAAAACGTGCATCCAAAAGCTCAAAAAATAGTTCTTTTTTCAAATTTTCTTCAGTATCCTTTTCTGTTGTCAAAAGTCTCCCCAAACATATCCCGTACCAATGAAGTTATTTTCAAATCTAGAATCCCTTTCTCAAGCCCTTCATTGCTGCTGTAAGCACACTCACTGTCATAATAATCAATATCTAATTCTCCTAAATGATTTTCTCATATTAAACTGATCATTTAATGTGGGGAAGTGCCAAGGGAGAAAAAGCTAGAATATTGGTTAAGTTAGCAGACCGGCCACAGTAGGGATCCAAAGGAGGGAAAATAGGGATCCAAAGGGGGGGCCATCTGCAAAAGAGCCATGTGAAACAACGGGCTAAAAAGACCCTAAGGTTCAGCCCATTAAGACTTCCAAAATGCTAAGGTTCCAAAATTCAAAGGTTGTGTCCAAAGGTCAACCTTAGGGAAAATTGGATGCTTAGTGTGTGCCCAAAAAGTCTTTCTACATCCCCACATGGGAGGGGGCGAGCCCCAAAGCTAGGGGATGAGAGAGAAAGCCACACACACACACACAGGCTCCCTTTACACAAAGGGAATGAGGGACACATGTCAGCTCCCTAGGCCAGATGCCCACAAGGTATGCCCAATTCCTATTGGAAGACCCTTGAAGTGGACCAATGAGAATTAGGCTAGAGTAAATCTAGTTTAATTAATTTAAAAACATTTAATAAAAGAAACCAATAAGAATTAAGTGTCCTAGAAGACTATTGGGCAGTCTCCCAAGGGGTCCAATGAGCATTCAGGAGCCCCATGGCTTGCCTGATTCCTATTGGCCAGGAGGCAAAGGGGTCCAATGAGAGTTTAGTTTAATTATTTAATTATCTAAAGCTCTCACAAAAGGGGAAAGGGGGACACATGTCAGAAGGCTATCACTTATGCTGCTTAATCCCTATTGGCTTGACCTGGGGAGGTCCAATGAGGCAAAAGCCAGACTAACTTAGCAGCTAGGGCTCGCCCAAGAGAGAGAGGGGGCTGATTTTTGCTTGGCATGGACACTCACACTCTCACACTTGACCATGTGTGAAGGGAAAATACTCTATCTCCTCCCAAGCTTTAATGGAGAGCTCATCACCTACTCCAAGCTTGTGAGATAGAAGCCTACATCAACACTCTCTTGGCATGTGGATGCAAATCCAACCAAGAGCCAAGCTTCAATGCATGCTCATCTTCTCTACCAAGCTAATTACTAAGCTAAGCTATGCTAATATGAGTGATTATGTGAGGAGATGTACTTCTTTCTCGTAAGATACTTCTTTTTCCTCTCAATCTACTCTCATACCCTGCTAGCTCTCACCATCTTCGAAGGTGTGTGAGGTCTTGGGTCTGAGAACGGGGATAATTCAAGTTGTGTTTGATTAAGTGTTTTGCTTGGTGTATGAAGCTTCCATCTTCATTGCACTAGCTAGTCTTGAAGGAACACAAAGAATTGTATTGTACAATGTCTCTCTTGATGGGAGAAACCATAATACAAAGCCTTTTGGAGGGGGGACCGGCTCCATGCAAATCCGGTCCTCAACTGTTGTCAATAGCTTAATTTCTCTCTCTTTTGAAAGTATTGTCGATGCTATCTAACTAGGTGTTATGCTTTTTGTTGCTCTCTCCACCCAAGCACTCTTGTAATTCTCATTAGGAATCTATTCTAATGAAATGCCCACTATGTTCATGCTAATTTCCGCTACAAATAAGATTTTAGGCCATTAAATGTTACATTGGTATCAGAGCTCAAGGTTTCTCTTTTCTTGCTCAAGAAGGGAGGTCCTCAAGCTAGCTACAAATGGTTGATATTATTAATTGCCTGTGAGTAAGTAGAATAGGGATTTTTCAGCCTTTCAGTGCGCCTGCCTTTGTGCAGTTAACGGGGCATCACCGTCGAGAGCTATGGTCTTAATAATGGAGTCCTACGGGGCTTGCCTACGGCTTAACCACTATTGAGCTATTAGAAGCTTGACAGGAGCCGGTGCTGTTTGGGTGTCGAAAGACCCTCTCTTCTATTCCTTGCAATTAATGGTATTCGAGCCGTGGGTACAGTAGCTTGAGTGCTTTTTCTAAAGGGGTAAAGAGGAGTAGCAACTAGGGCTTGAAGTGCCAAAGTACACCTAAAAAGTTTACACCTAAAAGTTGTTAGAATGGCTGACAATATTAAAGAGAGTGAAATTAATGTTGATAACTTTGATTTTGCTCATGAGCAAGCTACTAATGATGCTTCAATGCTTGTTAATTATCTTGTTTCTAGGCTTCAACAAGCCATGGGCAATCCATCTCTCCAAAGTGAAGTGCAACGGCAGCTCCGTGCTCACGGGATTCTCCAAGCTCATCACCATGACGAGAGAACACCTAGGAAGCCTCCTTGTGAGACTACCAAAAGAGGTCTCTCTCCGATTCGGGAAGAAGAAGAGAATCCATATGAAGGGCTCAAGAACTTACTTGTTGATGATGCATCTCCTTCCCAAAGGAGAACTCAAGAGCCTCCACCGAAGGAACGAGAAAGAAGCGAGTCTCCCGCCACCTCGGCGGAGATGGCTCCACGAAGACGGCGGGCTAAACGCTCTCCATCACCACCAAAGCGGAGAAGACCCTCACACTCTTCTCCACGCCATAATTCAAAGAGGGATGATAAAAAAGCAAGAGAAGAAAAAGGCGAGAAAGAGGACACCCTCTTCTCCATCTTCTTCATCCTCTTCCTCTTATGAAAGCTATGGTGAAGACGACAAAGATCAAGACAAGAAAAAGGCGAGAAAGAGGTCACCCTCTTCCCCACCTTCTTCAAATTCTTCATCTTCTGAAGAAAGTGATGGTGCAACTTTTGAACCATCAAAAAGAAGAGGCCATAGGAAATCCTATGCCGCATGGAAGAGGTCGTCCAAGCTGAAGAAATTCAAAGAGGGAGGGAAGAGCATCTCTTTCCTTACCTATGATGGCACCTTCGGTGCTACAGACAAAGTTTTGGCCTTTATCCAGCAATTCGATGCGGCGTTTGGAGATGAGGGCTTCACGGAGTCCTCTAAGCTACGCCATGTAGCTATGCACTTTCAAAAGTCCGCCAGACAATGGTGGTCTAGCCTACGAGCCAACGGTGAAGCTCCACGAACATGGAAGGCTTTAAGAGCTTCCATTATGAAGCAGTTTTTGGCCACCGATGCCAAAGACAAAGTACTCACCGAATGGCGAAGCTTAAAGCTCTCTCCCAATGAATCCATCCACAAATATGTAGACAAGTTTTGGGACCTACAACTCAAAGCCACTGTCTTCAAAAAGTTGGATTTTGGAGAGCAAAAGCAACAATTTTGTGCGGGCTTAACCGAAGAAATGGCGGAGTATGTCAACTCCCAAAGGCCACGTACCATATCGGCGGTAATACACCATACTATGGTGGCCTCGCGAATCAATTTCCAAACGGGGGGTAAAAGAAATAATAAGCCCCCGGAAAACAAAGGTTCCAATGAGCCTAAGGGGAAGGACAATGTCCAAAAGTCTCCTAAGGGCAATTCCAACAAAGCTAACGAGAAGGGAGTTTACAAAGGAAAGAATAAACTCTCTCCTGAAGAGCTTGAGCGTTATCGTAAAGATAACCGGTGTTTCAAGTGCGGCGAACAAGGGCATGCGTACCGCGCTTGTCCCCAAAAGAACAACCGCCAAGATCCTCCTAGAGCTTCTTTGGTTGAAATCCAAGAGGAGGAGATTCACCAAACTCACCACAAAGGATCTCCTCTATGCCATGCTTGGGGAAAGGTAAGAGAACATGATGCTTTTATTCTCTTTGACCCTGGTTCTACTCACAATTTCATATCTATGGAGTTAGCCACCAAGCTAGGCATACAATCCTACGAGATGGGAGATATCCTACCCGCAGACAGTGCCTTCAAGGGGCAAGAAGCTTCAGTCACTCCCTTAATCGGGAAATTGAGGCTTCATGTCCAAGGCTATGTGGACAAAGAGGATTTCTTTATCTCTCCTCTCAAGCATGAGGATGTAATCCTAGGGGCACCATGGTTTGACCGTCTGGCTGCCCATGTTAAATTTCCTGAAAGGAGAATCTCCTTTAAGTTCAGGGAAAAGGACATGTATATAGATGCTAGGGAGATGGGTAACACCATCCCCATTGTACATACACCAGCTTTCAACAAGTCAATAAAGAGCTCTATTTCCGTGTACATGATTTTTGTTAAAGATTCTCAAAATGAACCTAATGCTTTAGCAAAAGAAAATAAAAGCAACCAAAAGGAATTAGAGTTATCCAATTTTCTCAAGGGGTTTCAAGATGTCTTTATTGACGACATCCCTTCTGAGCTACCTCCTAAACGAGGTAATGACGACCATGCAATTGAACTTCTTCCAGGAAGTTCACCGCCTAACAAACCTCCTTATAGAGTTTCTCAAGCTCAACAAGAGGAGATTATGCGGCAAGTGCATGAGTTAATTGAGAAGGGCATGGTTAGGCCTAGCTCATCTCCATTTTGCTCACCTGTGCTATTAGTGCAAAAGAAAGACGGCACATATCGTATGTGTGTCGACTATAGAGCACTAAATAGGATCACTATCAAGAATAGGTTTCCCGTTCCACGGGTAGAAGACCTATTTGATAAGCTACAAGGATCGACCTACTTCAGTAGGATTGACCTAAAAAGTGGCTATCATCAAATAAGGATAGTTGATCAAGACATTGTAAAGACCGCATTTCGTACTACATTTGGTCTTTACGAATACATTGTCATGCCTTTTGGCTTGACTAATGCACCAGCCACATTTAACCGCTTGATGGAGAAGCTGTTCAGACCTCATCGAACCTTCACTGGAGTGTTCTTTGATGATATTATCATCTACTCTAATTCATTAGAGGAACACAAGCAACACCTCCAGGTAATATTTCAAGTTTTAAGAGAGAATAAACTTTATGTTAATCGAAAGAAAAGTGAATTTTTCTTGCAAGAGATTCAATATTTAGGTCACATTATCTCTCAAGATGGAATCCAAATGGATCCATCCAAGTTAGAGGTAATAAAAGGATGGCCTAAACCAAGGAATCTTCATGAACTAAGAAGCTTTATAGGTATGTGTGCATACTATAGACGCTTCATAGAAAAGTTCTCACAAATTGCGGGACCATTACATGACCTAACAAAGAAAAATGTTAGGTATACGTGGTCTGCTAAGGAGAACAATGCTTTCGAAAAGCTTAAAGAAAAGCTTATCTCTCAACCTGTGCTTACACTACCGGATCTCTCAAAACCATTTGAGGTCCAATGTGATGCTTGTGGTGATTGCCTTGGGGCTGTTTTGCTCCAAGAAGGGCACGCCATAGGCTATGAGAGTCGAAGGCTCGACCCTGTTGAGCAAGCTCTAGGCATATACGAAAAAGAACTCCTTGCAGTTCTACATGCCTTAGACTCATGGAAGCACTATTTATTGGGGACTCCTTTCATTCTGCGAACGGATCACCAAAGTCTTAAGTACTTCATGACGCAGACCAAGCTCTCCGACAAACAAATGAGGTGGGCAAATTTCCTTTCGCAATTTCATTTTCATATTGCTCACATTGCTGGCAAGCATAATCAAGTAGCCGATGCACTCTCAAGACGACCGAGAGTGAATGCGGTTTCCATAGCAACTCACAATGATCTATCTTCAATGATAGATGAGTATGCTATTGATCCCGATTTTAGAGATGTGATTTCAGCCCTTGCATTAGGGAAGAAAGAAGAACCATTTACTTTACAAGATGGTTATCTTCTCTATGGCAATAGACTATGCGTTACTAACTCACTACGTGAGAAAGTAATGTATGAATCTCATGCTCCCCCATATGCGGGACATAGAGGGATTCAGTCTACCCTAAAGGGAATTGAAACATATTTCTATTGGCCTACCATGAAAGTGAACATACATGAGTATGTTTCCAAATGTGTGGTATGTCAAAAGACAAAATTTGATAGAGGGAAGCAACTTGGATTGCTTCAACCCTTGCCAATCCCTAATTCACCGTGGGAGAGCATATCCATGGATTTTATCTTTGGATTGCCTAAGTCTATCCATGGGAATACGGGAATATGGACGATAGTAGACAGGTTCAGTAAACAAGCTCATTTTATACCTGTCAAAAAGACTATCAAAGCCCATCAAATGGCAACCCTCTTCATTTCACAAATTTTCAAGTACCATGGCTTGCCAATGTCCATAGTGTCGGATAGAGATCCTAGAATGACCAGTAATTTCTGGAAGGGTCTCTTTGAGAATTTAGGAACAAGGCTAAACTTCTCTTCGGCCTATCATCCACAAACTGATGGCCAAAGTGAAATAGCTAACCTAACTATTCTCGATCTACTAAAAGCCTATGTAACGGAAGTAGATCAAAGATCCCAATGGGAGAAGTACTTACCCTTAGTAGAGTATGCTTACAATAACACTGTACATACTTCTACAGGAAAAGCACCTTTCGAGGTAATTGAGGGAAGATCAAAAAGTCCCTTGCTACTTAAGGTACATGGGAAGATCTTCGCTGCAGATGAGTATAGCCGAGACCTACAAGAATCTTTCCAAAAGATTAAGGATGCTATCTCTATCTCACAGCAAAGGCAAAAGGCTGCTACTGACAAGCACAGAAGAGCCCAAGCCTTTAAAGAAAACGATTGGGTCTTGTTAAAGTTTCCCAAGGCTCGATTAAGGCACACGACGGGCAAGAATCCTACGGGCCACCAAAAGTACTATGCTAAACTAGCAAAAAGGTACTATGGTCCCTTCCAGATTCTTAGGCCAATCAATGAGATGGCCTATCAACTTAAGTTGCCCAATCATTGGCTCATACACAATGCTTTTCATGTGAGCCTCTTGAAGCCTTACAAAGGAGAGCCACCTCAAGAACCAACTATTGAAGACCCATCGGAGATCGAGGACCACGAGGAGGTGCTGCAGCCCGAGTCCATTCTCCGACATGAAGACAAGGTATTAAGAGGCGGTAAGACTATCCGACGATATCTTATTAAGTTTAAGAATTATCCTTTTGAAGATGCTAGATGGATGCAAGGCATACAATTAAAGGATAACCTAAACCTTGTCAATGCTTACAATGCTTCCCAAGAGTAAGCAAATGTACAAAATGTTAAAAATGAACAAAAATTTTTGTCTTATAAGACTCTCTTTTTCTTTATTTGTGCACAAAAATGAAGTAGTATGCATGCTTAGATCAAGTTTGCGGAGACGACGTCTCCCGAACACCAAGTAGAGCTTGTCACTCTACTATGGAAGACTGATAGGACTAATGTGCAGACATGCTTGCGGCAGCCTCAGGCTCTCAAGCGCCAAATGGACTAGTCATCCATTATGGAATGATGTCATAGGGTAACATAGGGATCCTCTACCCGCTAAGAAAAGGACTCATGCATATGCTTTATCTTCTCTACACCATAGTCGAGGACGACTATGATTTCAAGAGAGAGGTAATGTCATAATAATCAATATCTAATTCTCCTAAATGATTTTCTCATATTAAACTGATCATTTAATGTGGGGAAGTGCCAAGGGAGAAAAAGCTAGAATATTGGTTAAGTTAGCAGACCGGCCACAGTAGGGATCCAAAGGAGGGAAAATAGGGATCCAAAGGGGGGGCCATCTGCAAAAGAGCCATGTGAAACAACGGGCTAAAAAGACCCTAAGGTTCAGCCCATTAAGACTTCCAAAATGCTAAGGTTCCAAAATTCAAAGGTTGTGTCCAAAGGTCAACCTTAGGGAAAATTGGATGCTTAGTGTGTGCCCAAAAAGTCTTTCTACATCCCTACATGGGAGGGGGCGAGCCCCAAAGCTAGGGGATGAGAGAGAAAGCCACACACACACACAGGCTCCCTTTACACAAAGGGAATGAGGGACACATGTCAGCTCCCTAGGCCAGATGCCCACAAGGTATGCCCAATTCCTAATGTGGGGAAGTGCCAAGGGAGAAAAAGCTAGAATATTGGTTAAGTTAGCAGACCGGCCACAGTAGGGATCCAAAGGAGGGAAAATAGGGATCCAAAGGGGGGGCCATCTGCAAAAGAGCCATGTGAAACAACGGGCTAAAAAGACCCTAAGGTTCAGCCCATTAAGACTTCCAAAATGCTAAGGTTCCAAAATTCAAAGGTTGTGTCCAAAGGTCAACCTTAGGGAAAATTGGATGCTTAGTGTGTGCCCAAAAAGTCTTTCTACATCCCCACATGGGAGGGGGCGAGCCCCAAAGCTAGGGGATGAGAGAGAAAGCCACACACACACACACAGGCTCCCTTTACACAAAGGGAATGAGGGACACATGTCAGCTCCCTAGGCCAGATGCCCACAAGGTATGCCCAATTCCTATTGGAAGACCCTTGAAGTGGACCAATGAGAATTAGGCTAGAGTAAATCTAGTTTAATTAATTTAAAAACATTTAATAAAAGAAACCAATAAGAATTAAGTGTCCTAGAAGACTATTGGGCAGTCTCCCAAGGGGTCCAATGAGCATTCAGGAGCCCCATGGCTTGCCTGATTCCTATTGGCCAGGAGGCAAAGGGGTCCAATGAGAGTTTAGTTTAATTATTTAATTATCTAAAGCTCTCACAAAAGGGGAAAGGGGGACACATGTCAGAAGGCTATCACTTATGCTGCTTAATCCCTATTGGCTTGACCTGGGGAGGTCCAATGAGGCAAAAGCCAGACTAACTTAGCAGCTAGGGCTCGCCCAAGAGAGAGAGGGGGCTGATTTTTGCTTGGCATGGACACTCACACTCTCACACTTGACCATGTGTGAAGGGAAAATACTCTATCTCCTCCCAAGCTTTAATGGAGAGCTCATCACCTACTCCAAGCTTGTGAGATAGAAGCCTACATCAACACTCTCTTGGCATGTGGATGCAAATCCAACCAAGAGCCAAGCTTCAATGCATGCTCATCTTCTCTACCAAGCTAATTACTAAGCTAAGCTATGCTAATATGAGTGATTATGTGAGGAGATGTACTTCTTTCTCGTAAGATACTTCTTTTTCCTCTCAATCTACTCTCATACCCTGCTAGCTCTCACCATCTTCGAAGGTGTGTGAGGTCTTGGGTCTGAGAACGGGGATAATTCAAGTTGTGTTTGATTAAGTGTTTTGCTTGGTGTATGAAGCTTCCATCTTCATTGCACTAGCTAGTCTTGAAGGAACACAAAGAATTGTATTGTACAATGTCTCTCTTGATGGGAGAAACCATAATACAAAGCCTTTTGGAGGGGGGACCGGCTCCATGCAAATCCGGTCCTCAACTGTTGTCAATAGCTTAATTGCTCTCTCTTTTGAAAGTATTGTCGATGCTATCTAACTAGGTGTTATGCTTTTTGTTGCTCTCTCCACCCAAGCACTCTTGTAATTCTCATTAGGAATCTATTCTAATGAAATGCCCACTATGTTCATGCTAATTTCCGCTACAAATAAGATTTTAGGCCATTAAATGTTACACTCACCCTCTACTTTAACATTCTCTCTCTACTAACCTTCTCCCTCCTCCATTACTGAGCACCAAGCAAGCTCTTCACTCTCTCCCTCTCTCACCTCCCATTTTCACACCAAGTAAGCTCATTCATCTTCTCCCATCTTCATTGCAACACCAAGAAATCTCCTCTCTCTCTCTCTCTCTCTCTCTCACCGCCCCCTGTCACACCAAGCAAGCCCCTCTTCTTTCTCTCACCATACCACCTCCTTTCCCCACATCGAGCAAGCAAGATGGTAAGTGGGTGCCATAAGAGCTCACCAAAGGGGCAGGGATATACATGACTGGCTCCCACCATTTTTGAGATAGTGGAATTATGAACCACCATTGGAAGGGAAGTCTCCTTGGTTTGAAGACTTGCAATGAGAAGGGGACCATAACTACTTTTTGTAATCTGTGTTTCAATGTCAAGCAAGTGGTTGCAACAACTTGCTCAAAGGAAAACTTTTGCCAAATTTTGAGTACCCCTTCTAGCAATGAGGAGTTTTTTGTGTTGTCACACTCGAAGGTCTTTTCATTTTCCTTTTTGTGCATTTGTTATTGTACATCGATTTTTTCATTTACATTGGTGGAGAAGTTCATAGCCTCTTGTGCACATTTAAATCATTTCATGCAGTGTTGAAGTAACGGTCCATTGTGTCGAGAACCAAGGTGGTGCAAAGTAAGATTTTGTCTAGTTACACTACTATGTTGTCCTTAGTAGTGTGCAAACAACTATGGTATATTTTCACTCCTTGATATAGTCATTTTCTATTATTTCAAGTTCTTGCCATACAATTTGAGATATAATTAAAGTAACTCATCAATATTGTCTCTTTTGTTTTGCATACCATACATCCTTACATCTATAGATATCTACATCTATAGATATCTTTTGCATTGGTTGGCCATGGAGATCCATAATGATTTAAACAGCATGCCAACTGAAGGCAGAGCATTTTGATTCCTCATCCACCGTGCAGTATGAGTTGTATAAGCTTCTTTCATATTATACAGTAAAAAATCCCCTTTGTAATTTGTTATTCGTTACCAAAACCAACTCCCAATGTGGGCAGTCTCGTGGGGATGGTCATGGGCATGTCTTGCTCGACTGAAATGTGAAAAGAAAGGATATGAATATGATAGTAACAAGATTTAGTAGATCCCGACATCCGTGAAAAAGCTCAGCGCACTTTGGGTGTGATTGCTAAATGAGTTATAATTATATGATTTGTATTTAAAAACCTTGACAAAAATGTGACTGATCATTGATATGACTAATGTCTTTGTAGAAGTGTTGGATTGGTGGAGTCTGGTGCTCGAGTACATACATTCAGTGTCTATTGAAGAAAGTTTCTATCCTTTGGCTGTTTTTGCAGGCATCATCGAGGGCAATTACAATTCTTTCAAAAAGTGACGACATGGTGCACCCAACTGGAAAAAAATGGTCAAGGGGACAGAGAGAGAAATTGAACCCTGTAACTTAAAGAACTTATGGAGCCTAGCCGAGGGACCTTGATCCAAAATAGCAAAAGCTTGACGTTTGGTCATGATTTCCATAAAATGCACTGATTGCTGACCTGGCAGGGTCGTACATATGCTAATGTGGCAAACTGTACAGAACTCGCTGTGTCAGATGGCGGACTGCACAGATCTTTGCAATTTGTGCTGGCTGTTTTGGGCAGCATTTTATGCTAGCTTTCGAGAGCAAAAGTGTTTGGGCATAAGTGCTTTTGGACCTGATGCTTTTGGGCTCTGCTTTTGGGCTCTGCTTTTGGGCAACACATGTAAGTTTATAAGTGCCCATAAAATGCACTGATTGCTGACCTGGCAGGGTCGTACATATGCTAATGTGGCAAACTGTACAGAAGTTCCAGGTTTTGCGCTCGCTGTGTCAGATGGCGGACTGCACAGATCTTTGCAATTTGTGCTGGCTGTTTTGGGCAGCATTTTATGCTAGCTTTCGAGAGCAAAAGTGTTTGGGCATAAGTGCTTTTGGACCTGATGCTTTTGGGCTCTGCTTTTGGGCAACACATGTAAGTTTATAAGTCACTTGTCTGGAGAGTATCTCAACGCAAAGTCTGGAAGAGAGTTGGAACATCAGGGAGTTATGCTGCGAGCATAATAATAAAGAAATACCGCCAGCCTTTGGGACCATTGCATCTGGACACGGTGTCGATTCTCCTTCTATCACCCAAGTGTGGTAGATTGGTTATGCCAGTTCCCTCTTGAATAACAAGTCTTGAGTTCAACTCTCGTCGGATAGATCTTTGAGGTCTCTTGGGATAGTTTCCCACGACGTTGAAAATTCTCTTCTTCTTCTTCTTCTTCTCTCTTTCTCATCAAGTTCAATGATTTTGCAATTTCTGCTCGTGTGTTGCTATTGATTTCTCGCTTAGAGTGTCCAAGTCTCTCTCTCTCTCTCTCTCTCTCTCTCTCTCTCTCTCTCAATGTTCGGTTCTCTCAAGTAAAGTGACCTCGTGTTTGTGCGAAGTACCCACCCGTCCCATGCATATTCTCTGTGACCTGTATAACTGTCCCTTGTGGAATGGCCAACTTCTCAGAATGCTGATAAAATAAGTCCTTGGAATCAGGGGAAATGTTTTGCGAGACCGAATGCAAATTAGGAAATAACCTTGAAGGGACAATTTAAGTTCAAGATCTTGTAGCTTCGCAAAAATTTGTCTGCTTTGCAAATGCCTCACCTCTCCTACAACAACTTTATAAACTTTTCCACTTGCATCACCCAACAGCTATGGTCCTAGCTGCTTCCGGGCAGCATTCCTGATTCTTATGTGTTCAATGTTTTGTGCCTCCTCCTACATACCAGCAGCTGCATAGATATTACTCATTGAGACATATGCTGCAGCATCAGATCCATCTATTTGTATTGCACGCTCAAAGGCCAATCTTCCACGTTCCACATTTCCCCATTTCAGGCAAGCACCTAGAAGAGCCAACCAAACTCGAGAATATTCAGACGATGGCATCATGTTAATTACTCTCATAGCTTTGTCAAAAAGCCTTGCACGCCCAAAAAGATCAACCATGCAAGTATAATGATCTTCATTTGGTATAATGCCATATTTTTCCCTCATGCTATCAAAAAGCATTTGGCCCTCATCCACTAGACCCGAGTGACTACATGCATAGAGCACGCTAAGAAAAGTGACGGCAGTTGGGGAGGTGCCCTCTTCTTGCATCCACCGGAAACAATCCAGAGCTTTCTCGGCCAGCCCTTGCAGCGCATATCCTCCTATAAGTGAGTTCCACGAGACCTCGTCTGGACAGAAACCCTCACTTCGCATCCGCTGAAAACAGTCCAGAGCTTCCTGGCCCTGCCCTTGTTGGGCGTATCCTGCAAGGAGTGTACTCGAAGTCACAACATCCCGGACAGGAAGCTCATCAAATACTTTTTGTGCTTTCGTGAGGACGCCACATTTGGCATACATATCGACCAAAGCATTTCCAAGCGCTACATTTTTTTCCAGCAGTCCTTGACTAGCAATCTCATCATGTATTCTTTCACCCATGTCAACATCGTGCATGATGCCATAGGCCTTCAAGGTGCAAGCATAGGTGATTGCATCTGGAGAAACACCTTCTTTGCGCATCTGCTGAAAACAGTCCACAGCTTCCTTGCCATGCCCATGCTGGACATATCCTACAATCAGTGCACTCCAAGAGACAACATTACGGATAGGAAGCTCATCAAGAACTTTTTGTGCTCTTGCAAGGATGCCGCATTTGGCATACATATCGACCAAAGCACCACCAAGCGGTACATGTTTCTCTAGAAGTCCCTCACTAGCAATCTCATTGTGGATTCTTTGACCCATGTCAATGTCTTTCATGATGCCACATGCCTTAAGAGTGCAAGCATAGGTGATTGCATCTGGAAAAACCCTTTCACTTCGCATCCGGTGAAAGCAGCACAGTGCTTCCTTGCCACAGCCATGTTGGGCATATCCTGCAATCAATGAGCTCCATGAGACATTATCCCGGATAGGAAGCTCCTCAACGACTTTTTGTGCTTTCGAGAGGACCGCACATCTGGCATACATATCGACCAAAGCATTGCCAAGCACTACATCCTTTTCCAACAGCCCCTGAGTTGCAATCTCATCGTGGATTTTTTCACCTATGTCAACAGCTTGTGTAATGCCGCAGGCCTTCAAGGTGCAAGCATAGGTTATAGCAGTTGGAGAGAAGCCTTCACCTCGCATTCGCTGAAAACAGCCAGGAGCTTCTTTCCCACGACCATGTTGAGCATATCCTGCAATTAGTGCATTCCAAGACATGGCATCCCGGGCAGAAAGCTCATCAACAACTTTTTGAGCTTTCGAGAGGGCACCACATTTGGCATACATACTGATCAGTGTATTCCCTAGGTACAGGTTCTTCTCAAGTAACGCACTATCAGAAATCTCAGCGTGAATCCTACTGCCTTGGTTCAAATCCGTCTTCTGCGCACAGGCTTTTAAAGCAGTCACAACAGAAAAATATGTTGCAAAATCCCATTCTTTTGAGTTTTTATCATTCTTTTCCTCTCCATGCTTGGCTTGCCTAGAGGATATAGCTTCTTTCCTAATCTTCACAGGCGGATAGCAGCTACTCTGTGGACAAGGAGCCAGAAAACTGAGAGTACGTGTGTGTGTGTGTGTGTGTGTGAGAGAGAGAGAGAGAGAGAGAGAGAGAGAGAGAGAGAGAGATTCTTACCTTGACAGCACACCGCCCGGCAGAGACCGCCCCCGTAGCCCGCCGTCCAGTGTTTTCTTGCTTGGTTGGCCTTGTCGTGACGATTTATTTTCTCGTAAAAGGATTTTTTAAAGCAAATAATATATCAAAATTTTTACGAAACATATTTTTCATGCAAAAACTAGATTGCAATTGTTATGCTGCAATCAAATACTCTTTTTTTGGTGTAAAGATCTAGTGCAATGTAACATCAAGATAGAGCACTCACCTTAATTGTAGTGGTTTCACTTGAACAAGTACGCACTACAAAAAACTTGCCTTTGATGAACTACAAACAAAAGTAGAATAGCAGTTAAACTTCCATACAATCAACATTTTAAACTATCAAAAAAGTAGATAGTGCACAGTATATGCGTGCCATACATAAGTATGGTGGAGAGTCAACATCGTGTCTCTCCAAAATTAAAGTCGTGCCCTGTCTCGTAGTCCATTTCGTAATACATAGTCATGATATTTTAAAGAACAAGATAACGAACCTAAATATCTCTCTAATAATTTGATATTCAAGTCCGTACCATGATCATGTAAATTAATTTGTCCATTTGATTTTGTATTCAAGTCCTTGTCACAACAATATTAGGCAAATCATGTAATCATGTTCATAGAGACTACATTTCACATAGAAAGCTCATTAAGAACTTTAGTAAGCATTAAACCAACTTTAGTTTCTGTGGTTCATGCCAATTTGAAGAGATGGGATTTCTATCATCTTAATTCCTCCTACTTTTGTCTTTGCATTCATCTTTGCATTCATCATCATTGTCACTACCATCTTATCCATTATATCTATCCTTGAAATTCTCATGCCCTTTGCGAGTCATTTATCCATTGTACGACAAATTTAGAAATTTTGGAAAAAATTGCAAAATTTGGGACAATTCTAGTCTCTTGGAGCTAGGTAAAGACATCTTGCAAAGCTATGGTGCATATTGAAATGCTGCCTCAGGCGTGGTGAAGGTCCTTGCAAGCAAGGCGTCAACAGGCGGGCAACATGGGCGTTCCAACAGGTGGCATCTCAAGCTACTCCAAGAGCTGTTATGGAATTGATATTTTTCTTTTTATTGCAACTGACAGGTAGAAAAGGCTTTACCAAGCTAGGCTATTGCAAAAGGATATTATATTTTATATATATTTGTATTTGGATTTGGATTTGAAATGGATAGGTGTTGGCAGATGTTACGATTTGGATTTGGAATTGGTATATGAGGCTTTTCTGTCGCGACAGTATTGATGGAATTGGACTCTGCAATTTATCAATGTGCTGCCTAAATCGGTGGATCTGTACCAAGATGAGTATCTACACACTGCCTAAATCGGCGAATCTGTGTGTCCATGACCAATGGAATAGGCTAAGCATAAAAAATAAAAAATATAACATTTATCACATGTGTGAGACCAATTTGAAGCATGTTTGAGTAGGAGGGTACTTACAAGCTGTTGTTCACTGTCCCAGAGCACCTTAGCTCACATGAGTAGCTGTATAGATTAATGACAAATGATCGTAGTGAAAAATCCATTAAATTATTAAGAAACCAAAGCCGAAGCAGTGTGTGCGTGCATAGAGAGCTCTAATTGAAAGAATGAACATTCGGATTAGGGGGTCACACAAAAATATAATGCTCGTACAAGTTGGAGAGGGTTGTAACTGTGTTGTTCTCTTTTGGAAATGGGAGTAGTAGACACATCCAAAGTTGTAGACATGAGAGTTAGCATACTTAAAAAATGAAATAATGAGTAAGAGATTAGGTTAGACAATGGATCGGTACACAAAGAATGCCAGCTGAGAATATTTTAGAATAGTGTTAGTGGAATATGACCTGAATGTGATAAGTAAATTGTAAAAATAAAAGAAGGGAATTTACGGTATGATTAGTGAGCTTCATGACAACGTAAAATTACGTACCTGGAGGCAGTTTGAAGAAGTGACTAGTATCCAAATTCGTCAAACGCTAAACAAGTTAGATGGATGTCAGATATCGGTGAGGTGGACTGTATATGTGAGTAAGTTTTTAAACCATTGATTGTTGTCGCAAGAAAATGAGAAGCTGAAAATCTTCCAAAAGAGCTTTAGGTGTGCCCTTATTTTCTTCGGTTAGGGAAATTGTTTTGGCAAGCCCTAACTCAATCACCAAACATTGCTATGATTACTTTGATCAAAGTTTGATTTCCATCATTGCTCTCTCAACGAGAATTTCTCGTGAAAAATTTCGTAGGAACTAATGTCAATGGTCATCGTTGAATGGATACAACAAACACTGAAATACAAAGAGACATAGCAACGCTTATCTCCACCTTAAATATAGACACACAAATCTCACACCGATAGCCACGAACATTAACTCCAAGCTATGAAAGATCATATAGAACACTTACAGTATGTGTGTGTGTGTGTGTGTGTTTGTGTGAGTGTGTATGCATATATCATTGAAATGGACGAGTGAGTGTGTGTGGAGGGTAATATGTCATCGACTTGCCAGGTTGGGGACAATCAAATACAAAGGTAGGGTCCGCAGTTTGGTAACAAGGAAAAAAAGAGAGAAAAGAAAATGAATGTGATATTAACCATTTTAAAAAAAGTAAAATTAAGTGTGAGAACAACTGATACAGTCCTCGTGTATCTATTCTGATGCTTGGGTACAAACAAAATAAAACAAAATGAAGTACAATTGAAAGCATAAAACCTGGAGCCTACTATTGCGATGAAAATCAGTATCATCATCGTCAATGTGTGAGAAAGCTTGGCAACGGGCGTATGTCAGATAAAATATAGTAGCAAGCTCTAAAGAGCGTCGTTAATGTCTACCTCTATAGGTAGGCGTATTGGGGAAAGAGAGCAAAATGAAATGAAATGTTATATTACCCGTCTTCCAAAGGGCTATGGGACCAAACTAATCAACAATCCTTATGAATCTAATACAATGTGTAGGTGTAAAAGTAAAATGAAGTATAGTGAAGCACTTAAAAAGAACTAAAACTAAAAAGGTCGAATTGTTAGAGTAAAATAATCATCATCATCGTTCGGTAGCACGTGTTGTAGGAGACAGTATGGCACACGTCACTGAGGATCTTCATCAATGTCCGCTTCTGCAAGTAGTCGAGGGCTGACCACTGTTGTGTGGGTGTCAGATTCAGCAAACGAGGGGGAGAGAGAGGCCAAAGAAATCAAAGTACGTGTGTATATATCCTTCGTATACATATGTGTGTTGTGAACTCTCATGGTAAGTGTCTTTGTGTGTGGATCCTCTCATCATCTCTCAGGAAGCACACTCTTGGAGGTTGTGGATTGGGGAGGGCAGGCTGATCTTGCAGCTTTACTAGGATCCAAGAGAGTGGAAGTGGCCCCATCACGATCTTGGAGGTGCACGGCCAGTTCCCTTCTTCGAGTACACTGTCAAAGCTGGACAATGGTCATTACTTTGGCAGCCGACACAATAGCTGGTTACATGTACGCTCATCATATGCTTGCCATATGGGATTTGCGGATTGCATGTAGGTTTTGTTCTTCTTGTGACAAGTCCATTTGATCTAGAGTGTCAATCTTTTAGTGAGAAACGCCCCTTAGCGAGCACTCTATCACTAACCTCATCAGTGAGCAGGGGCGGCATCTGTAGGAGTTTTTTTTTTTTTGGTAGTGAAAAACAAGATCGCAAGGTAAGCGACAGAAGGAGGAGAGTGATAACGGACAGCAGTTGGGGCGGCTTGTTCGGGTGGATAGCCATGCAAAGTTTGTGGCTGTTACAACGAATGGTCGAGAGGTGTGTACCACAGAAGAAGGTGGCGTGTTGAACGGGAGCTAGTACTCGACCTTGTGGTAGGTGCGCCATGCAATGGCCGGTGTAAATCAATGCAGCCGTTGGTCTCTGAATGCGCCCCTTATGCGAGCATATGCCAGTGCAAATGTGTGTGTATGTGTGCATGAGTGTGGTGGTTGAGTAAGCTGGTGGTCTATAGTTCACGAAAAAAAAAGACAAAAATGAGGTGGCTGGCTGCTCAAAATGCCTTTGTTTTTTGTTACTCCAGTTTACATGCACTCAGTGGTGCAGGGAGGCCGACACCAATTGCTGCTTGTAAAGTGCCGTGAGTGTTGGCATTATACGCATGCAGCTTAGGCTACAGATGTAGTGAAAGCATGCACTGCATTTTAGGGGTTGATGGGAAGCTAGCCATGCAATGCAGGTTGCCATTCGTATTGTCGGCTGTCATTGTTTGCGCCTCTGTGCTCCTTAGCACGATCGATACTCATATGGCAATGCTGCAGATCCAGGGGATGTTCTGTGCAACACTTAAGCTTTGCCTCGTGCTCGCGCTCCTAATGTAATTCTTTAATTTTGGGATGGGGTGAAGATCACCTCTTGTAGTTTCTCACGAAACCATTTACTCTAGGAATCTAGTATAAGACTAACTAAGGTCTTAGACTAAAGTTCTAATTAAAATGTGAAAGGTTATTACCTTTATGAAGAGTCGCAACTTATCACGCAGAGTTACAACTCTTATGACTCTTCATGTTCTATATAATGATAGGCTTCGTGCCAAGAATGTAACACTTGAACACTTCATCTTAACAAACTAATGAAGCAAGACGATTGCGAGCATTGGTAACTGTGTCTTTGAGCAAGTTTACAATCTTAAACATGTTCTAATTGAAACACTAATCGTGATTAATTATAAGTGTGAGCAACTCTAACATTTTTACATGGTATCAGAGCGGGACGAACCCCTGCGGGGTGACGCCCATCAAGAATGATGCTTTCTTTCAGGCTACGAGTGAAGAAATTTATTGGAACGGATACGATCCAATGATGCAAGTCGAGGTGACAAGACCGCCTCAAAATCCAAAAAAATCGGTAATTTTGAAACCGCGCAAGACACGAAGGCCACAAAAGATGGCAAATTTGCACAAATAGCGCATGCCGGGACAGCCTCATGAACTTCCTCCCATAGCCGGGACTATTGATTTGACCAAACCATGGAGCCTCCTCGACATGGCCCTTCCTCCCTTTGAAGCTGTGGCCAAAGATTATGAAGCAACTATTGCAGACGATGTTCTCGAAGATTATGCAGTCACACTGCTGACGACACTTCTATGTGTTCATATTTGCCGCTCATCTCACATAACACCCCATCTTCACTCAATATACTCCACATCCACTCCATCACACCACCCATATGTGATGTATCACATACATCTATGATGCCTTCTCGTTCTGACTACGTTTGTGTATTTACAATCTCCTTAACACACATAATGACACATAGCGAACATAATTATGCATCACTTTTGTTGTTGCTACTCACACCAGAGTTAACACATCAATCAAAACGCATACACCTAAGTTAAGTGCATCATTTTGCATCACTTTCATTGTTGCCACTCACACCAGAGTTAACACATCAATCAAAACGCATACACCTAAGTTAAGTGCATCATATCAATATGCTAATGTTGCACTACCTTACTCTAAATCTCATACTCCTACCATATCATCAAAACATACTTCCATTTTGTTCACTCATCATCATAATTTTCAACATAAGCCGTACATGACATCTACTCCAACAACTAAGATTTATATGCTTGACACTAGTATCCCCTTGAGGGGGAATAGTGAGTTACAAGGGCACACAAGTGTCAATGCTAAACCTAAACCAATTATATATCAAATCAAAGAATCCATAACTTCAAAAATTAAACATATCAAAATTATTAAATCAAGCAAACCGAAATTCAAAATGAAAATTGAAGATTTTGCAATACATATCTTACATATACCCTATGATCGAGGATAGGTTATATTTGATAAAAATTATCTATTACATTTTACAGGAAGTTCCTTCAAGACCTTCGCTGTCTTAAGGGAGCATGTAGGAATCTAGTATAAGACTAACTAAGGTCTTAGACTAAGGTTCTAATTAAAATGTGAAAGGTTATTACCTTTATGAAGAGTCACAACTTATCACGAAGAGTTACAACTCTAATGACTCTTCATGTTCTATATAACGATAGGTTTCGAGCCAACTCTGTAACACTTGAACACTTCATCCAACAAACTAATGAAGCAAGCAATTGAGAGTATTGGTAACTGTGTCTTTGAGCAAGTCTACAATCTTAAACATGTTCTAATTGAAACACTAATCATGATTAATTATAAGTGTGAGCAAATCTGACATTTCTACATTTACGTCTTAGACGATACCTCTTTCAAGTCGCGTTAATTGGACAATTCTTCTCTCACATGTCTCCAGGTGGTTATCTCGATCAACCAAGCCCTATTGAAATCTATATTCCCCATTCCTCTCTCAATATCTAACTCCGAGCATCTTTAATCCCCGTCGCCTCCCCTAACACAAGGAAAAACTCAATGCAAATCTTTCTCTAGAACAACCCTACTTGCTTTCAAATCTTACTTCGTTATTATTATTATTATTTTCTCATCTCTAAGCCCTATTTGTAAGGAGTTTGGAATGGCTATAAGACCCATCCATAATATATACATACTTCACGTCAGCCTCAAATGGGTCTGTCTTTAAAATACACTAAAAAAACAATCATTTGGCTTTGTTCTCATCCAAATTTTGAAGTTGCTATAGTAGTTTTAAGAATGCCACTAAATGGCTTACAATCAACACTAATCTTAGTCTTTTAATCACTTTCTCTTGGTATACTCCACCATCCTAGAGAAAAAAAATGATAAAATTTTAAGAAAGGAATAAGAAAACCACTTAGCTCTAATTCTTAGAGGTTTCCATAGCTTTATTTGCATATGTAGGAACGTAGACAATGCTCTGATACCACTGCTACAAATGGAAATATGGCTGCCCTGCAAAATACTCAAAATAACACATTGCAAGCCATAAACAAACAAATCTACATACCTGATGACTCGCACAACGTATAGTCCAAGCTGTACGCGAACAAAGAGAGACAACGAGCAAGAGAGAGGAAGAGAACATGCGTAAGTGCACCTCCTAGAGTGGAGTGCTACACCGGTGCGATGAGAGAGAAGAGAAGAGAGGAGAGAAGAACACACAAACACTGGGTGCAATCTCCCTCCGTGCAAAAGTGACCATTTTCCTCTTGCAGGTATTTGATTTTTAAACTTCTTGAATGGTCACATTGAGTACAAGTTGGCCGGCCGGTCATAAATGGCAAAAGCTCATGATAAAAGAGCACTTGAATAATAAAATGTACAAAGTATATATTTGTTCATAATATAGGCCTAGATTGGTCAATCCTGTTCCACCTTTCAACTGCAATAAATAGTAGAATATCAATTCCATAACACAATCAATCAAAAGCCTTGTTTTTAGGACATTAGTTTTTAGTTATTGCCATGACAAAAAAGTTGTACGGGTATAGACACTGCCACACATGAGTGGTAAAAGCTCCCCAAAATACCAGTTTTTGTTCAAGTCTTATTTTGTTCTTCTTCTCATGAGTTTATTGGGTACACCTTAAACCCAAGGTTTGGAAGTCAACCAAAAAATCCATTTGTTGGTAGCTAATTTTGACCGCGCGGGGACTCACTATCATAGCACCAGGTTATGGGTGTACCAAAACCCTTGGTTGTGAGAGAACCTAAACCTTGCGATTGACGAGTACACAGAAAACTTGAGATATCATGAGAGTGATGTATCTAGTTTGGGCTTGAGGGGGGGTTTGTTGGGTTTTCCAAGCTCTATGCACGCTCAGTTAAAAGTGGAGTTTGCATGGCTAAAAGCCTTTTATATTTGTAAGGTATTTTACAAAGTACATACAATACAAGGTGTTATTTTGTGTGTCAAATCTCTTCCCGGTCTCTCTCGTTTCCCTTTGTTCTTTTCTACACGCTGCTCCTACAGCCATGTCTACACACCATTACCATCCACTGTAGCTTTTCCCTTTCACCGGATCTCCATCATTTGTAGATCATGTCTAAAGTGCAATCTCCAATATCATGTCTTTTATGACCTGCCCTCGTGTCAACTATCACGTCACTTTTGCTATCATGTCTACCATAACCATTGTTGTTGGGAGAAGGGGAGACCGGTTGCTTAGCCAAATCAACAATTCCTCATAGACTTCACCATCAACATTTCACCTTCTCTTCCAAATTCAAGTACACACACACACACCTAGACTATGATAGCGCACACACACACACACACACACACACACACACACACACACACACACACACACACACACACAAACACACATTGTGATTACTTAATAAATTCCTAATTTCCTTTGTTTTCTAAAAAAAAAGCTTCAAAGTGTTTGAGTCTCCACTCTGGGACTTGGCCCTTCATAACTACTAAAGGCTTGGTAAGACGATGGTATTTTTTGGTTAAAAGGCACACACACACACTCATACTGTATCACCTAACTTGGGGGTATTCCTGAGCTTACTTGGCTCTTGGGCTATAGTAAAACCCACAGCCTATGGGTACTACCATGGGATTTAGCCCTTCTCAGTACATGAGTGTATAAACCTCGGGTGAAACCTGACCATGAATACTCTCGGTTGCCTCTTCATTGCACCTTGCAGACGGCCTCACCATCTTTGCTGGAGATCTCCCAGGGCTTGGGTAACTGCACAATATGCAGTTATGGCAACCTCCCTCCCTCATCTATTCAAAAGGTGAGGGCGCATCTCTGCCCCTCACTTAGATTTGGTTGTAATCTGTTTGTTTGCATAAAGTTAGTGACTGCGTATTTGAATCTCCACTGCATCGAAGCATGGAGCTCTCAACTCAAGTAAAACAGGTCGACAACTGCCTTTTTTGGTTTGTTTTAACTGTTGTATGGCTATATGTTTATGCTGCGAAGGCTTGTTACTCTGAGAGGATGATTTTTTTCACAAATTTAATAGGAAGCTATGGGTTGTTTCTTCCTGCAATGTTTTAATCCCAAACATGGGGGTGCTCTGCGTCGCATGATTACTGATGGTTCACAACCTACTGTGAATACTAAAGAACTGTTTTTTTTTTTTTTATCCACCTAAATGGATCAGTGGTTTGAACACTAGTTTGGCTAGGGTTGTTGCTTTTGTGCCCTGGTAACCGGTACAAACAGGGATATATATATATATTTCCTCTTGCCTACTAATCTCGATTGCAGGATGGCAGGCTGTCTGGTGCCTTGTTGCATGACTATTACTCTATGACGGGGTAAAACTCATGATATTTTTTTGATGGAGAGCTTGGAAAAGTGGGGTGTTTCTTCACCTTCCGCACACCAGTAATGTGTATTTTTTGGCCAGGAAGCATGCTGTCACTGTTTTGGATTATGGCTTATTTTAATGGAGAAACTGTACGCTCTGTCTGCTGGCTCACTAGCGATTACTTGGCCCATTTACTTGGTTATTTTCTGTTAACTGCCGACTAATGCTTAGGAAGGATTGTTGGAAAAAAAAGGGTGGTTTACCATTTACATCACTATGGTATTGGTTGTCGCCATGACTACTTCTGTGATGGTTCCCTAAAAGTTTGGTTGTTACACTGCCTGTTGACTGCTACATAGGCACTATGATCTTGTAAATTTTGGTGTAAATATGGCCTAAACCTGCTACTTATGGGTGTTTGATGGTAACACCACTTCTCTTGGTCATTAGTTAAATGGCTGATATCATCATGAGGAAATTTCTACAATGATATCGCGTGTATATTCTCATATGAGATTGCTTACTGTGTAGCATTTAATTGTTTTTGGATTCTGCAAGGGCTTCCTGACTACCTGGGTTGGCCGAAAGTATGTTTAAGGTAGGCTAACTTACAAAATATGGTAAGTTCTGGTAACATGATGGGCCTAAAAACTTTGCCCAACCTTAAAACAAACATTAAACTATCGTATGGCTGGACTGTGACTACTAAAGGAGATTTTTTATTTTACTCCACTAACTAGTGCTTTCACTAAAAGATGAACTGTGACTAAATATGGGGGGATTCTGACACTTGGATTAGAAGGGGTAATGGCCTTCTAATCAAAATGATGTAAAATTCTTCTATAAATGGAAAATTTTGGGTATTAAAACATTTACTACGGACTAAGCTTGTACAAAGTTGATTTTAAAAAAAAAAAATGACATGGATAACAACTGGTATAGTCCATTGATACCTATAAAACACATCCAAGGCTAACATATATGTTGTCTTGTTTGGATGGATGCAGGTAAGGACTCTATCTTGTCTTGGAAGGTTTTGTTTGGCTTTGGTTAGTTGTCCTATATTGGATTACACATGCACTTACTACTTGGGAAGTTCTTCTGTCACTTTGTATACTGGAATGAGGCTTGATTCTTACAAACATTGTACAAAATTAATTCTAAGACTCAATTAATTATGTACTTATCATTTCATTTCTTCTAAAGCCAACTATGTTTTGAATGCAAAAAGTTCAATTATGTCATATTATTTATGGTAAAACAGTTACACACACATCCTATACATAAGGTTTTTCCTTATGTATAGGATGTGTCCAAAGCCAGCATCTCGGTTTTTCCTTCTGGAAAAATCGAGATGCTGGCTTTGGAAACTTAGCTTGAAATTTAGCTGTAGGATTGACCCACAGTCTATAATCCCCTCGTTGGTTGACTGGTGTTAGGTGGTCCTTCTTAGACTATTTTTATGGTCTCCTACTCACGGCTATTATGGTCTTTGACTTTGCCGGTGTTAGGTTTGCAGGCCTAACTTACTGTAACTGATCTTATTCATTTTGTCATATTTCCTTTCAGTACTACAAGCCTTTTAGAATGATAGCTTGCATAAGTGTTAAACACAGCCCTGAGAATCATACAAAGATTCTTGAACAAATTAAGTTGTACCTTAAAGACCGTAAACCAAAAAATGTTTGGCAATTAGAACCAGACCCTTCCTTGCTAGAAAGGCCAAGCATTGTATTACCTACTACTTTAAATAAATATATCCTCACTTACCTTTTTTGGTATACTACAGACTCTTGCTCTCTCACAAGGATTGGAATTGACCTCTGAGCCCCTCTCTATAGCCACATCTCTTGTTCTCAGATGTATTAACAGTTTGGATGCTTCTCAACTACTTTATGACTCAGCTCTTGCTTCAGACAAGAAAACGTCTATCTTACACATGCTATCTTTTAATGATTGGGTTAAAATTTTGGCTACCTTAGACAAGGACTCCTAGGAAGGAGTAAATTTGATTACTCAATACATTGCACAACTTCCCATACTCTCTCTACAATACCAACAGGAGCTTGCCCTTTCTCCTCTTCTGGAGCTGATCTGTCTAACTTTTTAAGGAAGCTGTGCGGCCTCAATCCATCCTCCATCTGTACACCTACTACCCCGACTATCCCTCAAACAGGTGGTATTTTTTGTAGGGATAGTGCTTCTCTTGAAGCTATCAAAGAATTCCAAAGTAAACTTTGTTCCCTCAGTGACTCCAACCTCTTGGAAATGGTGCCTAAAATCTCTAAGGTTTTTCCTTTCTTACCTGTTAGACAGATTGAAATCGAGTCCTTAGGTGTAGATCATCAGATTTGGGTTCTTCCCAACAAAGCCTTTTTAGCACCCATTTAAAGTGAAACCTGGGTTTACCTTGCCAACCTCCCTGCCTCAACTGTTGAAAACTGTAGGCTCAAGATCTTGAAAGGTGGATAATTTCTTCACAAAGGAGAGCTCATCAAAGCACCCTTCAATCTCAATCTAATTGACCACTCTAAATGCCCTTCCAATACTAGCCTATACATCCGTACTAAAGGGAACATGGTGTTTGCTAAAAGTAACCCGGACTTTTACCCTGAATCCATCTGGAATGTTTTTTGGCCCTATGTTAAATGTGCGTGCAAGTTTCTTGACCCTAAAGCCTCCTGCGAATCCAGCATCATGTGGTTTGATCATGCCATTTGGTTTATTCTCAACCATCTTGACCTACTCTTCCCAGAAAAACCAGTGGATTTTCACCTCTCACTTATGTGCTCTTGGTTGGGTGGCCAAGCTAAACAAATTGTAATTGCTCAAATTTCCTTTAACTTTTTTCGGGGATTAATGCTGGACATCTTGAAAGAGCTAAAATTTAATGAACCAGGAATCTACCTAACTACCTATGCTAACTACAGAGGTGTAAAGATCATTTCTAACTTACTCAAACCTTGTATTGATGAGGATGATTCCCTTGCTCGGAAAAGACCTAATTCTCCTACTACCCCCAACTCTTTTACATCTTTTTTAACTCCTAGCTCTTCCTGTAGCCGAGGTAAGGCTTGTAGCTACACTAGGGGAAGAGGCAAAAACTCCCCCATCATGAATTTTCTTGAATTGTAAACCTTGATGATTTGCAGGTTACTACAAGCCCTTGCGGACGAAGGTCTCTCAACAAAGTTGCTCCTAACCATGACTGTATCTACATACACTGTCTCTTGCACAATGTACTTCTCGATTGATACAACCTAAAGCTCTTTTTTGTGAGTGCTTTGACTTACTTTTTGGCAATCAAAAATTACTCGATAATGTTTTCATTGGTTGGATATACCAACAACCCGTCAAAAACTTGGTTTATAATAATGATTTTCTTCAACATGAATCTATTCCCAATTGTACTTGCTATCAATTTACCGCTTTTTGCAAGAAATTTGATTCATATGGTATGCACGTTTGTACTTGTGATCTTAGCATTATTGAGAATAAAAAAATACAAAGAATCTTGGCCAATGGGCTCAATCATAGACCTAGCTCTCCCAAAACCCCTTATCTCGCTCTATGATCAGCCGTACTAAGCTGCTTAACTAACCTTGTTAGTCCTCTCCAAGTGAAGAAGACAATCCTGTTGGACTTAACAAAATTGGTGGAAGAATGTCACAAATTCCTAGAAAATGGTTATCCACTAATAAATCCTGGCTAACATCACAGCTTGCTCTTGATTTTCAAAATATCTCTAACAAATGGTTCATAGTCGGGCTTGATAAAAGCTCTAACTGTCCCACTCTTATCTGCAAAAACCTAGCATGGATTGCTACTCGTGATCGTGTCTCTGGGAAAGAGTTCATTGGAATTAACTCCTCATTACAAACTGTTACCAGTCTATCTCTAGACACTTAGAGAATCTAGGGTATTGCGTACCACAACACAATTACCTGTACTATTTCCCATCTATAAGATACATAAGCATAAGTTCAGATGGATATCTGATGCTTCCAACGGTATCTTTATGGATATCACTAAGGATATCACACTTTGTCTTGAACTAGTTCTAGCTGAGTTAGAACTTATTTGTTCCACAAAACAGAAAATCTGCCATGACTTCTTACAAATTTGGTACAACCCCTTTTGGTTAACGAAAAACTCCACTGAGGTCTCTCTTAACCTCCCAAAACAAATATTCCACATTTTTTCTACTGATATTACACAATGCTACGAAAACATCCCCCTTGACGGGGATCTTGGCCTTAAGAATGTTCTAGCCAATGTGATAAAATTGACCTTCTTCAATACTAGAAAAAAGGGTCTTTTTTACATTTCACTTTCCAAGAAACCCAGGTGGATTAAAAAATCTCGCTCTGTACACCCCTTACACTTCAACAAAGAGAAGCTTTGTGTTTACATCTCATGGTTGCTTTATAATTGTACTCTCACTTTTGGTGGTCTATGTTTTAACCAATGCCTAGGCATCCCCATGGGGTTCTCATGTTCTCCACTTATGTATAATATTTACCTTGCTTTCTTTGAATACAAATGGTTTCTCAAAGCCATGGAATCTGGCAAGGATAATCTGTCATAGTTCGGACATACCTACAGTTATATGGACGACTTATTAAGCATCAACAATAAAGCCGTCCTTAGGGAAATCTGTCTAATTTATCCCCACTGCTTAAGGATTGAACCTACATCTTTACATGGGTTCATAACACCTAATGGGACTTTTTGCACTTCAGTACATTTCCTTAACCTTTCTATCTCTCTTCATATTCCCTTTGTCGGAGGTTATGAATTCACAAGGCTGCTATTAACTCTTGTATCAGCCTGTTGTATTTGATCATCTACTCCTCTTTCGACTATCTCCTTGCCTGGGAAGATATTAAACTACTAATAAGGAAGTATTGTCATAATGGTTTTAACAAAAACCAGATTCTAAACACAATCTTACAATCCCTTACTCAGTATGACTGGCCTAGATTACACTTTCACCGAGAAAATCTCATTTCTCTAATAAAGAAGTAGGCCCATTCACAATTGGCCTACTATTGGCTCATTGTGTTTGGTGCCTGGGATAGGGTGGGTACACACACACACACACACACCGTGATTACTTAATAAATTCCTGATTTCCTTTCTTAAAAAAAGAAAAAAAACTTCAAAGTGTTTGAGTCACTATGGGACTTGGCCCTTCATAACTACTAAAGGCTTGGTAAGACGGTGGTATTTTTTGGTTGAAAGGCACACACACACTCATACTGTATCACCTAACTTGGGGGTATTCCTGAGCTTACTTGGGTCTTGGGGCTATAGTAAAACCCACCGCCTATGGGCACTACCATGGGATTAGCCCTTCTTAGTACATGAGTGTATAAACCTCGGGTGAAACCCGACCGTCAATACTCATGGTTGCCTCTTCATTGCACCTTGCAAGCGGCCTCACCATCTCTATTGGAGATCTCCCAGTGCTTGCAAGGGTAACAGCGCGATATGCAGTTATGGCAACCTCCCTCCCTCCTCTATTTAAAAGGTGAGGGCGCATCTCTGCCCCTCACTTAGCTTTGGTTGTACTTTGTTTGTTTGCATAAACTTAGTGACTGCGTATCTGAATTTCCACTGCATCGAAGCATGGAGCTCTCAACTCAAGTAATACAGGTCAGCAACTGCCTTTTTTGGTTTGTTTTAACTGTTGCATGGCTATATGTTTATGCTACAAAGGCTTGTTACTCTGAGAGGATGATTTTTTTCACAAATTTAATAAGAAGCTACGAGTTGTTTCTTCCTACAATGTTTTAAGCTCAAACATGGGGGTGCTCTGCGTCGCATGATTACTGACGGTTCACAACCTACTGTGAATACTAAAAAACTGGCTTTTTTTAAAAAATCCACCTAAATGGATCGGTGGTTTGATCACAGGGTTGGATAGGGTTGTTGATTTTCTGGCTTGGTAAAACCGGTACAAACAGGGATATATAAATTTTTTTCCTCTTGCCTACTAATCTTGGTTGCAGCATGGCAGGTTGTCTGGTGCCTTGTTGCATGACTATTACTCTATGACGGGGTAAAACTCATGATATTTTATTGATGGAGATCTTGGAAAAGTGGGGTGTTTCTTCACCTTCCACACACCAGTAATGTGTATTTTTTGGCCAGGAAGCATGCTGTCACTGTTTTGGATTATGGCTTTATTTTAATGGAGAAACTGTACGCTCTGTCTGCTGGCTCACTAGCGATTACTTGGCCCATTTACTTGGTTATTTGATGTTAACTGCCGACTAATGCTTAGGACAGATTGTTGGAAAAAAAAGGGTGGTTTACCATTTACATCACTATGGTATTGGTTGTCACCGTGACTACTGTGATGGTTCCCTAAAAGTCTGGTTGTTACACTGCCTTTCGAATGCTACATATGCACTATGATCTTGTAAATTTTGGTGTAAATATGGCCTAAACCTGCTACTTATGGGTGTTTGATGGTAACACCACTTCTCTTGGTTATTAGTTAAATGGATGATATCATCATGAGGAAATTTCTACAATGATCTCCTGTGTATATTCTCATATGAGATTGCTTACTGTGTAGCATTTAATTGTTTTTGGATTCTGCAAGGGCTTCCTGACTACTTGGGTTGGCCAAAAGGATGATTAAGGTAGGCTAACTTACAAAATATGGTAAGTTCTGGTAACATGATGGGCCTAAAAACTTTGCCCAACCTTAAAACAAACATTAAACTATCGTATGGCTGGACTGTGACTACTAAAGGAGATTTTTTATTTTACTGCACTAACTAGTGCTTTCACTAAAAGATGAACTGTGACTGAATATGGGGGGATTCTGACACTTGGATTAGAAGGGGTAATGTCCTTCTAATCAAAATGATGTAAAATTATTCTATAAATGGAAAATTTTGGGTATTAAAACATTTACTATGGACTAAGCTTGTACAAAGTTGATTTTTTTTAAAAAAGATCTACATCGATAACAACTGGTATAGTCCATTGATACCTATAAAACACATCCAAGGCTAACATATATGTTGTCTTCTTTGGATGGATGTAGGTAAGGACTCTATCTTGTGTTGGAAGGTTTTCTTTGGCTTTGGTTAGATGTCCTACATTGGATTACACATGCACTTACTACTTGGGAAGTTCTTCTGTCACTTTGTATACTGGAATGAGGCTTCATTCTTACAAATATTGTACATAATTAATTCTAAGACTTAGTTACTTTTGTACTTATCATTAAATTTCTTCTAAATCCAACTGTCTTTTGAATGTAAAAAGTTCAATTATGTCTTATTATTTATGGTAAAATAGCTATACACACACATACACACACATACGAGAATAGATTGACAAGGACAAGGTATAAGAGAGTGTAAGAGGAATTTTAAGAGATGTAAACATAATCATGGAATACGCAAAATAATACAGGATAGTACAAGAGAGAGGGAAGGGAAAATTTTGGGCATCTATACAAGAAAGGGCTAAAGATTGTAGCCCCAAACTCCACGGCACCTCTTGTGGAGTTTGGTATTTAATTTTTATATTACTTGGTGCCAAAAAATTGAAGGTGCCTCTTCTGCACTTAGTTCCACTTTAGTTATGAGTGGAGTACATTACTTGTAGCATGACCCTCGTAGGGTGAGTTCTCACTATCCTACTTACAAAGCAGCCATAGTGGCTTATTGATAAAAGATCTAAAACACTGTGCAAAAGTAAAATGACCGAGAGGATTATTATTTTTCAGTGCCTCTTTCTCAACTCCCAGAATTCCAATCTACAAATCATAATGCACCACTATTAGTAAAATCAAATAGACACCATGTAATGGAAATGGACTATGAACATTGAGAATAGTGGAATTACGAAAGCTGTAGTGAGAATTTTTATGAGACTACTTTGAGAAAATAGAGAGTGAACTTGATTAGAGGTAGCAACATAACCATTATACCGAATTAACTTGGCATTAACAATACTTTGCAAGAGAGAGAATTACAGAACTTGACAATTTATTTGGGCCGGATTTATGTGGAGCGGCTAGAGGGTCCCTTTTACCCTAGGACATCATTCGAGAATGGATGACTAATCCATTTGGTGCTTGGGAGACATAGCTGCCGCAAGCATGTCTGCTCTTTAGTACTTAGATTTTACAAGAGTCCCTTTCAAAAGCTAATGGTCATTCTAGGATCTCTATCAGACACGATGGATGTTGGCAATCCATGGTGTTTGAAAATCTATGATATGAAGAAGGTTTCCATTTGGTGTGCCTTAATAGTCTTTTTGACAGGAATAAAGTGTGCTTGCTTTCTAAACTTGTCGATTATTGTTCATATTCTTGTATTCCCATGGATAGACTTGGGTAATCCAAAGATAAAATCCAAGGAAATACTCTTCCATGGTGCATTAGGGATTGGCAATGGCTGGAGTAATCCACGTTTGTTCCCTCTATCATACTTTGTCTTTTGGCATATCATACATCTGGATACATACTCTTGTATGTCCACTTTCATGGTGGGCCAAAAAAAATACGTCTCTACTCCTTGAAGAGTAGGTTGAATCCCTCGATGACCCGCATAGGGAGGAGAATGGGATTCATACATCACTTTCTCACGAAGGGAGTGAGTAACACATAGCCTGTTGCCATGGAGAAGATAACCATCCTGCAAGGTGAATGGTTCCTCTTTCTTCCCTAAGGCAAGGGTTGACATTATGTCTTTAAAATCAGGGTCAATAGCGTACTCATCTATCATGGAAGATAGATCATTGTGAGTTGCTATAGACAACGCATTTGCCCTTGATCGTTGTGATAGTGCATTAGCCCCTTGATTATGCTTACCAAGCAATATGAAAATTAAATTGCGAAAGAAAATTTTCCCACCTCATTTGTTTTGTCGGAGAGCTTGGTTTGCATCATGAAGTACTTCAGACTTTGGTGGTCCGTTCGTAAGATGAATGGAGTCCCCAATAGATAGTGCTTCAAAGTGTCGAGAGGGCATGTAGGACAGCTAGTAGCTCCTTCTCATAGATGTCCAATACTCACTCATCGGAATTAAGTCTTCGAATCTCATATGCTATGGCACGCCCTTCTTGGAGCAAAACTGCTCCAAGGCAATCTCCACAAGCATCACATTGGACCTCAAATGGTTTTGAGAGATCGGGTAGTGTAAGTATGGGTTGAGAGGTAAGCTTTTCTTTAAGCTTCTTAGAAGCACTTTCCTCTTTAGCAGTCCATATGTACTTAACATTTTTCTTGGTCAAGTCATGTAGTTGTCTTGCTATTTGCGAGAATTTAGCTATGAAGTCTATAGTATGCACACATACCGATAAAGCTTCATAGTTCATGTAGATTCCTTGAATTAGGCCATCCTTTTATTACCTCAAGCTTGGCTGGATCCATACAGATACCATCTTGAGAGATAAGATGACGTAGGTATTGAATCTGTTGGAGGGAAAATTCACTCTTCTTTTGGTTAATGAAAATTTTATTCTCCCCCATAGCTTGAAAAACCACCTGGAGATGTTGCTTATGCTCCAATAAATATTTGGAGTAGATGATAATGTCATCCAAGAAACCCAGTGAACTTACCATAGGGTCTAAAGATTTTCTCCACTAGACGATTGAAAAGTTTATTCTCCCTCATAGCTTGAAAGACCACATGGAGATGTTGCTTATGCTCCTATAAATATTTGGAGTAGATGATAATGTCATTGAAGAAACCCAGTGAACTTGCCATAGGGTCTAAAGATTTTCTCCATTAGACAATTAAACGTGGCTGGAGCATTTGTCAAATCAAAAGGCATGACAAGATATTCATAGAGACCAAACGTTGTACGGAACACGATCTTTACGATATCTTCATTCACTATCCTTATTTGATGATAGCCACTTTTAAGGTCAATTCTACTGAAGTAGGTCAAACCTTGTAGCTTATCAAACAAAACTTCTATCCGTGGTACGTGAAATCTTTTTTTTGATAGTGATATGATTTAGTGCTCGATAGTCCACACACATGTGGTATGTTTCATCTTTCTTTTGCTCTAAAAGGATTGGAGAACAAAAGGGAGAGGAGCTATGCCTCACCATACCCTTGTCTACCAGCTCATGCACTTGCCTCATAATCTCCTCTTGTTGAGCTTGAGAAACTCTATAAGGAGGTTTATTAGGCAGTGAGCTCTATATCATATGGTCATCATCCCGTCGTTTTGGAGGTAACTCCATAGGGATGTCATCAATAAATACATCTTGGAATCTCTATAGGTAAAGTAGATTCTCCTTTTACGGAACTTCATGTTGGTAGCCATGTGGTTGAACCATGGTGCCCCTAGGAGGGGAGGATAATAAGAGAGGTTTGGAGCGAGCTTTTTCCCCCCCTCCACCCATGCCGGTCACCACCACCAGATGCCACCCATTGCCACCTCTACCATTGGTGGCAAGTGGATCTTTTTTTGAGCCACCACAACCTCTCTTGCACCTCTATATTGCACCACCAACTTCCAACTACCCTCCTCTCTCAACCTCCAACCGCCCCTGTGTGTGTGTGTGTGTGTGTGTGTGTGTGTGTATCTCACACAAACTCCAACCGCCCCTCTGTGTGCGTGTGTGTGTGTGTGTGTGTGTGTGTGTGTATCTCACACAAACTCCAACCGCCCCTCTGTGTGCGTGTGTGTGTGTGTGTGTGTATGTACTTTTCATAGGTAGCACTGTCTCTATCTACCGATCTCTATCTCTCTCCTTAATTTTCTTAGGTTCTCTCTCTCTCTCTCTCTCCCCCCCCCCCCCCCCCCCCAATGCAAGATAGGGCAATGGGGCAATGGAGAAGAGTCATATTGATTGTGCACATTATGCTCACTACAAGTTCGAGAGTCTTAGTACCACACACTACTAGAGTGCTCAGCTTTTGGTCACATCCAAACTTGTTTCCCTCATAATCTTAGCCATAACTGAGACCTACACACTTTCCTCTTTGAGCCACAATGTTGACTCTCCATTGTGACTCTCATCACCACAACTTTGGAGCATCAAGAATCACTCATCAGCCGCATACATACTACATCACATGTAACTTTGGACCCATAGGTCATATTTAACCTCCGAGGACGATAATAAGATCTCTCTCTCTCTCTCTCTCTCTCTCTCTCTCTCTCTCTCTCTCTCTCTCTCTTAAACACACACACACACACACACACACACGTAGGTCATATTTAACCTCCAAGGACGATAATAGAATCTCTCTCTCTCTCTCTCTCTCTCTCTCTCTCTCTCTCTCTCACACACACACACACACACACACACACACACACACACACACATACACACTTCCTTATTTTTGTATCTCTCAACCTCCTCTCTCTCTCTCTCTCTGTCTCTCTCTCTTCCTTCCTTCTTTCTCTCTCCTCCTCGCTTCCTTCTTTTTGTATCTCTCAATTTCCAAAAGTCACCTCTCTCTCTCTCTCTCTCTCTCTCTCTCTCTCTCTCTCTCTCTCTCTCTCTCTCTCTCAAGAATTGCAAGAACGACAAAAACGCTCAAAGAACATCGTCATTCGTGGAATCAAGGAGGAAAGCATGGAAGCACCCCAATCTCTTGCGGTTGCTATTGAAGAGTTTTTTGCTACACACTTTGACATGTCAGGAATCATGGCTTATGGTGCACATCAAGCTGGAAAACAAGGAGTCCCTCGTTCGAGAGAAAGACCTATTGTAGGTACCATGGCTGATGAGGTAAAGAGAAAGATCATCCTTGACAATAGTTGGATCTACCTCAAAGGAACGGGTTGTAATGTATATGAGGATCGCACTCTTATGCAACACAATGTACATTGCAAAGTATATGAGGAAAGAAGTAAGAAAGTTAAGTTGTCATCTCAAGAAGAAAAGCCACTTGAGGAGGATGCAAGTCCACCCAACAAATAGGGACACATGATCTATGAGACCAACTCACGCTTGCGAATAAGCTTTTGGAATTGTAACGGGTATCCATGGAATGCGGGAATTGGCATTGATGAGCTTACCAATGACTCCGATGTGATACTTCTTGTCGAAACATGGGAGCATGATGCACAACGAATTCTTGGATTTGACAAATACGATGTGCATTCTTTGATGTGGGCCAAAGATGCAAAGCAACGAAGAGGCCAAGGAGACGTAGCATGTATGACCAAAAAGGGTTTGAAAGATGTTTCCATTGTCAAAGAAGATAAGTTTAAACGCTTCTTATGGCTGAAAATCAGCCCACCAAATGGTCAAGTCATGTTTGTGGCTGGTTGCTACATTCCTCACTATGAATCCAATGGATAGAGATCAACCCTTTGTTGAACTAGAGGAAGACATTGCTCATACAAGGATCAAGGTGAAGTCATTGTTTTTGAAAACATGAATGCTCGCACAAATACATTACAACACGACACACAACAAGTCGACATGCCGCATGTCTCAAGAAGAATGGATGACTCATACATGTATAATCGAAGTTCTAATGATGCAAAATAATTGGATCACTATGGAAAGTCACTTATACATATGTGCAATAGTACCGGAATGCTCATTGAAATTGGTGTATCTCTATGGAAAGGCACCAATGACTTTACATGTAGAAAGCACAATGGTGATAGCGTGATTGACTATAGCGTGTTTGACATGGTACCGCGAGGAAATATTTGGAGACGTATGCAAAGCCTTCAAGTTCCGAGAGAATTTATGCATGCAGTCTTTTGCATCTACCAAAAAGTGATATGTCGATTACGTATGGGAGATGGAATTTGAGAATTTTTTGCAAGCACCATTGGTGTCAAACAAGGATGCCCACTTTCCTCAACCCTCTTTGGGATACTCATTGATGAATTGGAATGCATGGTTCTTGATTTTATGCAGCAAGAAGGCATAGAAGAGGTTAAGATCGGAAATGCGGTGATCATGCTTTTGCTTTATGCCGATGATGTAGTGCTCTTGGCACATACCTTAGAAGATGCACAAAAGCTTATGAGTGTCTTGGAACGCTTTTACCTACATAGCGGACTGATCGTGAATGGATCCAAAACCAAGGTTATGCTTGTAAAGACCCTCAATGACGAAAATCCATGCATTGTATACAACAATGAACACCTTGAAGTGGTAGATCACTTCAATTACCTTCTTGATGAAGGCACTCTATATTTTCCAATTTGTTATACTAGTAGGGAGGTAAATATGATAGAAAGAAACTACATGAATCCAATCATAAATGGAAGGATTGTGGAATGCGTCGCTTGGAAGCCAGAAAGAGGGCTTATTATGCATTTGAGAACATGTGCAATGCTGGAGAGATCAAGTATTGGGCTCTCAAAAAGTACCCCTTTGACACATTGGTGACACCGGTGCTTCTTTATGGAGTGGAGGTGTGGGGTGGAAGCATACTGAAGTATACTTGGAAAGAGTTTGAGAATGTTCAAAGCGTTTTCTCACCAACTTTCTCCAAGTCAAGACACAAACACCCTACATGCTCTTACTTCTTGAGTCCGGATCGCTTTCCATTGAGGTCTTGGGCATGCAAAGGGTTGTGGAGTACATGCTTAAGACACAACGTAGCCCTTTGCATTGACTTCCTAGAATCGCATATGAAGCAAGTCAAAAGGTCCAAAAGACATGCAAGAGCAAAATACTAAGTTCGGGGTGGATGCTTGACATCAAGAAATGGTTTGAAAGATGGGATGCATGTCACTTGGTCAAGGATGCTTTCGATCGACTCCCAAGTTAATGAGGCCTTCTTACAACGCCAATGTATCACGGCTTGGGAGAAATCCGGAGGTTCTAGCTTCAGCCATTACACCACACACATTGCCCGAAACTACAAATCTCTCTTCTTGTCCGAACGAGGTAACCGAACCCATCCCTACATCCTTGAGCCCATCCCGTTGAGTGCGATCCAGACCATTTCCTCCATTTGTCTTAGCTCCCATTCTCTACGCTGCGAGACAGGATGTTGGGGCACTGGCAAGGAGTCTCATCGACTTTGCACCTTATGCCCTCGTCAAGTGCGAGAGAGTGAGTAACACACACTACTTGAGTGCTCAGCTTTTGACCACATTAGGTCCTCTTTTCCCTATATATTCAGCCATGAGCTCTCCCTACATACCTTCCTTTCCCAACCACGATGTGGACTCTCTATTGTGACGCTCATTTTAGCCATTTTTGAGCATCGAGAGTCACTTATGACCTCCACTCACACCACGTGACATGTTCATTTGGTCCCATAGGTCATATTTGACCTCCGATGACGATAATAGAACTCTCTCTCTCTCTCTCTCTCTCTCTCTCTCTCTGTCTCTCTCTCACTCACTCACTCACTCACTATCTCTCTTGATTTCTTTTTACTCTCTCTCCTTTCTCTTTTCTCTTTTTTCACCCCCTTTGTTTATGTCCACCCTCTCCTCCAAACACACTCTCTCTCTCTCTCATCGTCTCTATTTATTCATCTCCATCTCTCTCCCTAATTTTATTAAGTAACATCTCTCTCTCTCTCATCGTCTCTCTCTCTCTCTCTCTCTCTCACACACACACACACACACACACACACACACACACACATGTACCTTATCTCTCTCATCTTTGTGCAGTAAAAAGGGATGGCTATGGAACGGAAATGAGCACACAATGTATCCCTTTTCATGGTTGTACTACTACTTGGTCCACTCCCATTTTATTAGCCAGAATCTTTGCAGATTCCATCATCACATCTGATGTCCATTCCGTAGCCTGGGGTGAATTACAAGCGACCATTGAGCTCGCATCAGAGGTGGCACTCCAAATCATGACCCTCACAGTCACAAACAACACCGCATCATGCAAGGCCATGTGCTTACTCCTTCACCTTTTCATAGGAAAAAAAACCTTGAGCAGGTCACCTTTGCCCCCTGCTACTGTCACTGCCATTTACCCACACGTGTACAAGCTCAGAGCACACATGCGTGCTTGAACATGGTGAGCTCGAAGCCATGTTGCATCCATTTGGTGCCACCTACGTGCCTTGCCCCTCCTCTGTCTTGCTCATAGACCTACAAGCCAAGGTCTATGCCTTGGTTGACTGTCTTGTTGTACCAACATGCATCAAATCTGTTTCTACCCGACTCATCTCCCCATCAGTGATTATGGCATGCACACCAGCACTCCCTTTGTATGCAATTGTTTTCCCTTTCCTCAATTTTTGGTGGCCTGCTCATATGCAACCAGCATACACATACTCTCGCACCTCTAGTCTCCTCATGAGCTCCATCAACATCTACTTTCAGAGCCTACACAACGAGAGAGAGAGAGAGAGAGAGAGAGAGAGAGAGAGAGAGAGAGAGAGAGAGAGAGAGAGAGAGAGAGAGAGAGAGAGAGTTGTGTTCTCTACGCATCACCAAGAGATGCCATTTGCAAGTTTATCTCTCTCCTCCATTTGTCACCACCAATTCCCTTTCACATTAAAGGCATTTCCCAAGATTCGCTTCAATACAAATGAAACCAAAAATTGGCGAGACCTACTGGCTCGCACTCAGTCTATTCAATTACTCTCATAGATTCTCCAAGAGAGAGAGAGAGAGAGAGAGAGAGAGAGAGAGAGAGAGAGAGAGAGAGAGAGAGAGAGAGAGAGAGAGAGAGAGAGAGAGTTGTGTTCTCTACGCATCACCAAGAGATGCCATTTGCAAGTTTATCTCTCTCCTCCATTTGTCACCACCAATTCCCTCTCACATTAAAGGCATTTCCCAAGATTCGCTTCAATACAAATGAAACCAAAAATTGGCGAGACCTACTGGCTCGCACTCAGTCTATTCAATTACTCTCATAGATTCTCCAAGATTCTCTCTCTTTCCTTTGAAGGATTTACCACCTTTGTTTACAAAATAGTATAGAAATTGAACCCTCACATGTTTGAGAGATCGGCCCCAAGATGTGCTCCCATAACCACTATGGCGAGCAAGCGACGATGCTGATACTTCCACTTATTCAAAAAATAATATTAGCTTTGCCCCAGCGTTTCGTCCCCTTGACTGGTTTATTGCGCCCGACACCCTTTCCCCTCTCCACGTGCCTCTCAAATTCCCACCCGCCTTACTTGCAGGCTCAGCCGCCGTTCCGTTCGCCTTCCTGTGAGTATCCCACAAGATTCTCAGCCTTTTTCAATTTAACCCAACTGGTTACCCCCTACTAGCAATAATCTTTGGCATTCTTTTCAAAGAATCATAGATGACATCATGTTTAATATCTTTTTTTACGATCTCAATCTAATAATAAATTAAAAAGTATTGAAAAAAATCTCATTTGGTCCATAGCTTTGGTTGCATTTGGACCTACTTTAATGGTGTGTGTGTGTAGTTATTTTAATTTTAATAAATACACACCAAGGAACAAGACGTTCAAAAGACAACTGTCTAAAGATGTCTAGGAAAAGATTAGTATAGAAACAACTCAGTCTTTGATTCATAACTGTACAACATAACAAGAATGAAGTATCATTCCAAATGAGTTTATACAAAGGTATCAGAACTATCCCAGTTGAATCATCAAGTGTTTTCAAAGTCGGACTGTAGCAAGCTAAACCTTTGTAAGCCAATATAGAGTTCTCATCTGCATCCATATAGTCAAGACAACGGATATGTTAGACTTGGCTACGTATGGCAGGCTTCAAAGAACCTATCAGTTGTTATCCATGTCAAACTTAAAAATTATTAGACTAGCTACTATCCTATACATTAAAGTAGATAATATCTCAAGGTTTTTCTGCATACAAAGTAATCCTACCAGAATTGCTTCATATGTTTATAACAGTTCTTCTTTATAACAACCATTTACTGTGAGAAGAAGTCGTCTACACCATATCATTCAAAGTATTTCTTTAGCTAAAAAGTTTTCAGATAGTTTTTCCAAGCTCAATGAGCAGGCCCAAAGTACAATTATCCAGTTTCAAGCCATATTTGGCCCGATGAATTCCAACCTATTTTGTGCTAAAGCCAATTTTCAATATTTTATTTCTGTTAAGCCATAGAGACCAAGTGAGCAGATCTGCCTAGATTATAAAAGATATTTTCTCAGACATTTCAAGTAAACTTCAACTCCTTAGTTCACCAAAACCAGGTAGTAAAGTACCACCAAGAAAATGAGCTAGCTGTAAAAAGTTTCGGGACTAAGCCTGATATCCAAGACCCAAAAGGTCAACCAGTAATCAACAGTCAAGGTGTAGGTAAATCAAAGCAAACCAGTACCCCCACCTCAGTATAGAGATTATTGTATTTTTTGCAACGAGTATATATCATAAACATACTCAGATTTCATCAGTACAACAAACTAAGGTAGAAAATCTCAAGTCCAAGTTTATTTAAAGCCAAAGAAATATCCAATGATGAACTTGTCATCCTTCATACCAGATTTTCAGACCTGGACCAGATTAAAGGCATTAATCCAGTAATCAGTAGCATGTTGTATGTTAGATATTTTTCAAGTCAAGGCCACCAAGACAAAGTCCAGCAAGGTCAACAAAAAAGAAGTGAAAGGATCTTGCAAAAAAAAAGCTCACAGAAGTTTTAGCCAGAGCCAGAGAAGTGCCAGCCAGAGCTAGAGTAAGCCAAAACCATATCAAATAAAGCCAGTTTATGAGAGTAAAAACTAATCCCAAAAATGATTAGCCACACCCAGAGACCAGGTAAGTCCAAAAAGTCAGCCTCATATCTCAATATCATAACATACTTAGGTAGTAAAGCATCAAAAAACCAAATCAATATCCATAGATTCACTGCTAATTTTTGTACATCACCAAACCTAGAATATGTATGTATGTATAAAGTTTATAATTTATGGTAGTAACCCCAAGAGCTAGGTGTAATAGAAAAAGATCAGGACTAAGCCAAAAATCGAAGACCCAAAAAAGCCAGCTAATAATCAGTAAACAGGCTGTAGGTAAATCAAAGCAGACAAGCACCACCACCTCAGTAGAGAGATTAAGCCAAATACCAATCGATAGTCATGGTATTTGTCTGCAAAATGTATGTATCATAACCAGATAACCACCTGCAATCTTCCAAACTCAGGTTTTGG